>NC_039280.1:22808636-23078636 GCF_003368295.1 Carassius auratus | reverse complement strand
AATTCTGTTTCGGACATGAAACAGGGTGGGAACGAAAGGATGAGTGATGAGAAGACAGGATAATGAAAGGTATTTTAAGCAACGAGTCTACTGTATGTGATGTCACTCCTCTAAAAAGTAAAAAAAAAAAAAAAAAAGTTGTAGTTTTTTTTATTATTGTTTGTTTATATGCTTATATGACTTCTATGACTTTCTGTGATCAAACTAATAAATAAATAATAATTCTCATTTAAATTCTAATTCAGATTATTTTTTTTCAGGTTTACATTTTTTTATTGTTTGTTTGTTTTCATCATAACCTGTCGTCAAATTGATGTTTCAATAATGAATCTAATTCAAAATCTTATTCTGATTTCAATTCTGATTTTAATTATGTTTGTTTGTTTGTTTGTTTGTCATGTGCTGTGATCACACTAATGGATTTAAATGATTCTGGTTCTGATTCTGATACTAATTCTCACTCTAGTTCTGATTCCACTAACTATTTTGAACGTGATTCTGATCATGTTTTACTTTTTTAACATTTGTTTACATCTTTTGGTCACACTCATGAATATATGTTAATGACAGATTAATTATGTTTCTTGTTCTTATTCTAATTCTGATTCAAATTTATTTTTGTCTTCTAATTCTGACTCTCAGTCTGACTTCTGATTTAGTTCTGATTCTCATTATTTTTGTCACGCATCTGGTTCAAAATCTAAATTTCACCCTTACTCTGATTAAAATTCAGATTTTAAGTCTTTTATTGCATGTTTTATCATTTATTTATTTTATTTATCAAATTGATGCATCTGTAAAGGTTGTGGCTCTGAATTTTTGATTCTAAATTTAACTCTTAATCTAAATAAATTTGGATTTGAGTGTGAATCTGATCATGTGTGTTTTGTTAGTATAATTTTTTATTATTTTTTATTTTTTTTGCACTGGTTAATACATTAATAATGTTTCTGGTTCTGATTTGAAACTGTGTTCTTATTCTTATTCTGATTCTTAATCTGAACCCTGACTCAATTCTGATTCTTGTCGTACAGTAATGGATTTATATTGATTCTGACTCTATACTGATTCTAGGTCTGATTTTGACGGCTGTCTTAATATGGACTGATAGTTTTATTTTCCTCTCTGTAGATCTGTGTGAAGGCTTGTGGTCAGACTCTGACCCTGTCAGTCAGTGACCCTGAACAATGACACACCGATTGACTCTTCGTCACCACCGTGTCATAAGGACGGTTGTTGTAGCTGCAGAATGTTCTGAGCATAAAAGCAGAGCCATCAATCTCTGCTGGAACAGTCGTGTCCTCGCTGCCCTGAAATGATTTCAAACACCACAGGTCTTTTCCATTAACCTTTAAAAATTACAGATACTTGCTTTCTCGCTGTATCAATACGAATACACATTAATAAAAAATACACACAGACAGTGTGTCAGACAAATTCCCAAACTTGTTTTTGATGTTTCCTTCTCCACTTAAATTGCAACTGTTTCAGAGGGATCACAGTGCATGGGAGCAGATGTAATTTCATTTATATGTGACGTTTCCCAGCATGCCCCATTCAGACGCCAAAGCATAGCATGGGGTCTCTCTTTTATTCCCTCAGTCTCAGGAGACATTCTCCAGCGTTAAAGATCTCACCAGAAGGTGAAGTCAACTAGCAAACATCCCACAATAATGGCACAAAGTGGATTTAATTTCTCACAAAGCATCCGCCGTAATCCACAAAGATGACTCTCACAGACTTTCAGGGAGTTTTTATGATGCTAATCAGATCGCTGACAGCTTGAAGTCCACGGCTGACAGCGATGAAAGCAAATTTAATTTTCTGTTTTCACACAACGCAACTTTATTGAAACAAACTTGTATCTCTATGCATGAGGAGCTGTTTTGAAGCATATGGTGAAACTAGCATTAAACTAAAACTGCTAAAACTGCCTCAGAACTGTGTCCAGTCGGGTTTTTATTTAGCAGCTGTTTTTTTAATCTAGACACAGGACCCCCCACAGTTAGGCCAAGTATTTACTTTTCTCTCAACAGTTTACATTTGATAACAAGTGTGATATGTTGACTTCCTCAACACACTCATATGTCCCATTCTCTTGCATAATAGACCAGTGAACACAAAGTGAGAGAGTATAAGGGACTTTAATGGTATTTTATTAAGCTAGAATAAATAACACCAATGATAACAATAATAAAACATAATTATAATGACTTATTAAGATGCCTAAATTAAGTTACAAATTAAAATGATGTACATATGCCTAACTGCCTTTATATGAGGAACAATCTGACCTTGTCTAATACTTAAAAAAAAAAAAAAATTTAATAAGACTTGTTGACTTTCATGTATAGGAAATTTGGTAATATGTTACTTGAAGAAGTGAGTAACCTGACCTTGTCTAATACTTTTCTTGTAAAACATATTTAGTCAAACAAAAGTTTGAAATATTTAGTTTCAAACAAAACCAACTGATTAAAATGTATTTGCTCACTTGTTTTCTTTGTTATTATAGGCCTATATATTTTCCTTTCTATTTTCTTCTCTCTTAGTATTATATTTTGACCGGCGTCACCCATAGAAACTTTGCTTATGAAAATCGTGCTTATGATTTTGTGCAGATGAAATACTAATCTTATGCTGTGACTCACTGAAAATAAAGCATTAATTGTTACACATGTTTCTAAAATTTAAGTAATCTGACTAATCTGTCTAATAGAATATTGCATATGTATAATATATGGATGCATGTCTATACACACACATAATACTATATTTTAATATATTTTTTCTCGATATGTCTTCTGACCTCTATAACTTAAGAAACTATAATAAAAATTATAATACTAAAGTAATAATAATAATGTATACCTTGCATGTCATTAAATGCGACAGAGCAATATGCCTGCTTCTCTTGATGGTAAAATCTAAGAAATATTTAGTACATTAAGTACATATTTGTTCATTCATTTTTTTATTACATCAGTTATAAAATATTTTAAATTATAAATATTTTGCAATCCAATTAAAAACTGTTTTTAACTGTTTTAAACAGTTAAAAACAGGAAAACAGTTAATCGACCATAACACTACTAATAAAGCCTAAATGTTATCTCTTGTGCTGATAAAGCACATTGAGAGAGCTAGAGAGAGCGAGAGTGAGAGAGAATGTCTGTGCATTCGCTGCATGTTCTCTGTTCCTCAGTCATTAGTGCAGCAGTGTGAGTGAGCGTTTGAGACCTGCTCTCTCTGGCCGCCCTGCTCTCTGCTCTGTTGTTGTTTATGAGGGCCGATGAAGGGCTGGGGAGTTGCTGAAATGACAGGACATGCCAACAAATTGCATCACTTCTGCCTCAGTAGCTGGGGACAAAGCAACGCCATATGCTCAGAGCCGGCGATGAATGGGGCTCATTTCCATGGCCGCACCAGGCTCCCAGCATCCCCTCTGTCCACCCGGGAGACAGCTATGCCAGGACATGTGACACAGATGAACCAGTGTACTCAATCTCACCAAAGAGAAAAAGAACTTTAATGCCTACTACAACTTTTAATGTTTCATGTTTAAGTAAAGTTCGTCACACTTATAAAAATGATAAAGAAAGTTTAATTTTATGTAGATAGTCATGCACTTACTCATTATTGCGTGTTTTTATGACAGTATGGCATTACTTTTTAGTCTGTTTACTTTCCCAACAAACATTTTCGGTCCTACTAAAACAAAAATAAAATGCTTATTGTTAATTAGATAGCTTGCTGATGTCTTTTACAGTAGGACGCACAAGCTTTGTATAATGTAAACCAGTATTCAAATAGCAAAATATAGATCCCTTACAACTTGTTTCACCCATGCACGGGAACTTTGGTAATACAAATGAACTATAGTTACTAAGATAATTTTTTCATAGGCAATAATGTATTTCTGAAATATAGGACATTACAAATATATTGTATTTTTTCCATCCAAAATGAATAAAAATTTGCATAAAGATACCTATATTTCTTGTTTAAGGACACTGTACCTTTTTGCAGTCCCCACAGAGGTGCGTCCCTCTCTGTCGCCCGCCTCTACTCCTAATAATCACTCTAATTAGAGTCGTGTGCTGATAATCAATCAAAACGATGGGGCTAATCTGTTACCCTCTCTGTCATTCTGCGCCTAATCCACCAACCCATTAGCAACCGCTTACGTCACTAAAACTGTTTAACTGAATTCACAGAAACACCCCAAAACCTTCGTTGGTGACCGATTTGTGTATATATGACTGCTGATTACTTATTTTGAGTGCTTAGTGACAAAGCCAATTACAAATGGCAAGAGAGAGAGGGAGAGGCAGAGAGAGATATGATTCTGTCAGTGTTAAATTGAGCATAGAAAGTCCACAGGGTTTAGGCATGTCTGCACAGATGTTGTACGGCTGAGTTGTATTCATTACTTCCCTGAAATGATTCTAGATAGCCGACCTCCAAGCTAGACAGACCTTGTTTAAATAACTCTCACAAATCGGGATCAAAACGAAAACCGACGTTGATGGAAAGTGTTTGCTTCTGTATAAGTAGAGGATTCTACAACAAGAATTGGACATAGCGCTCAAACAGCTACCAAGATGTGATTTAAAAAAATAATAATAATAATATCACACTGGCTTCTATGAAGGTGTTATCCACACTAACTTTTAGACCAGAACTAGTTCAAGGTTATTTGTCAGCATATGTTTACTCCGGGGGGGTTGACAGGGGTTGGGATCCTGAGTCAGCCCCACTTATGATGCTCGCTGGTGTATTCTCCAGCCTTCATCTCTGGGTTGATGCCAGCAACTCTGCCGATCCTCGGCTTGGCACAGGTTGAGATCAGGCATGCAGGTGCTCACTCTTTCTGTCTCCCGCCACTCTTTATGCCAGGAGTGTGACCCTCAGGTAATTTTAGTGCCAGGGTTGTTGGGGCGCTGCCAGACAGTGGTGATCATGTCAGATATGGTCATTAGTGTTGTGAAGATCTTGCCAGAGGATTTCCTCTTATGACCTGCTAAATGTTTAGGCTCTAGGTTTAGAGTAAATCAGGTGTCCGGAGGGTCAGGTAATCTGTCCTCGTGTTTTAAATCCCCACAGTTGATGGCATGTGACACTTATTTTGGTTTTAAAACTTTGAAAAGGGACCGAAAAGAAGGCTATTTTCCTTTCAGAAGTATTATTTAAAGAATGTAAGAAAACAGTTAAATGTATTACTTTATTGCTTCATAACTAAAACATCAAATGAACAGATCTGTTCTATTAATATTTGAGAACCAGAAAGTGTATAACATGTTTGTTCATAGGGAATGAATGAATGAATACATTCATGATATATAAAATAGATTTTATTTAGATAATATTAAGCGTAATATAATATAATAATTATTAATAATTAATGGGTTTTTTTTTCAGTCAATGTGACTTTTACACTTAAAGAAATTTTAAGGTGAGCAGAGACTAAGATGTACAACTCTTTGATAGTGCACAAGTAATAAAGAACGGAAAATCTCATGTTGGGTTTTCTTTCCCTTCTCCCTTTTTTTTATTTTCTGAAAGGAGATTAAATTTTTCTGCATGAGGAAGTCTTTTTAAATCCTGCAGTGACTACCGCACTGGCCCCACACTTATTGCTTGGACACACCGAGCTGCAGTGAAATCCTGAAAAGCTCCCCCTGCCCCAGCTGTCCAGAATATAGAAAAAAATCAAATCAAATCAAAGCCATTTTATGGGGAAGACAGAGAGCATGTAAAAACAATGCTTTATGACCTGTTGCTTCTTAACAGGTGAGATAAAGCTTTTTTATCTCATTTTATAACCCAATACATTGTATTAGTAAAAACGTATTAGTTCTTAATGACAGTGTTCACTTAAAAAATAAACAAACATTGATTCTCATGACATCACTACAGCACAACAGAGTTCATATGGAAAGATGTAAATGCTCCGAGGTGTTGCGGTGGGAAAGGCGCGCATACGCTTGTGTTCAGAGATCTCCATTGTGATCTGATGGGAAGCCGAGACTCCCAGAGTAACTCAGGACATGCATTTATGACTGTGTGAAATAACGACTTAATTTTGGAGAAAGGTAAATGTTTTCACATGTTTTTTTCCTGTGTCTTTCAAGCACACCAGCTGACTAAATCCATGAAGTCAAACACACTGTTTATCATTGCAGTAATGCTCTGTTTCGGATGAATGACCGCAATACAATCATTGCCGCATTTTTAGCATGACTCCACTTATACAAACAGCTTTTTGAAAGACTTGGAGTCATCAATCTCTAGGACCCGCGTTCATCTTTACAATGGTGTTTTATGGCAGATGGGCTGTCCGGAAAGCTCAAAGACTTTTATTCCCTTAGGGTTACCCCCCAATATTCTCCAAAATGGATTTTAAACATGATTGGTGTTTCCAAGGAAAATTCGATCTTGAAGCCTCACTTGCTAGTGATTCTACCCATAAGCCCCCACACCTCCTCACTATGAACACTTAATCTGCTATGGAAACGTCCGGTTTCAGGACTACTCGTATTAAACAAACTAAGCCGTGTCCATATAGTTCCCAAAACATACGGCCCTCCACTTGTTCCAAACCTGTGTAAGTTTCCTTCTTCTGTTGAACATAAAAGAAGACATTCTGAAGAAAGTTGATTACCTACTTAATATTTAACTGTAGCCACTGACTTCCATATGTATAGGGAAAAAATACAACATTCTTCAAAATATAATTGTTGTTATTCTTCTTCTTCAAAAATTCTTATCCCTTCTGCATCCTAATCCTAAAGTCTGTACTGCAGCAGCATTCTCTGTTTTATGATGTATCTTTTGTGCAGATAAATGACGTCCTGACTCAGTTCACGGATGCTATTGTTGAGCCACACTTGTTTGGGACACCAGTCTATCAAACACATTCCAAGATCCAGATCGATCCGGTGTGGGTGTCTGCTTCTGTCCCTTTATCAAAGCTCTCTTACTGTACCAGACTAGAGGGGATTACGTCTAGAGACCGCAGACTAGATAGAAAGGACCTCACAGACACCCCTGGCCTCTTCAGGGACACTTGGTGGGGGACAAAAAACTTGCTTTTGTTCCCTCAGACAAAAAATTAATTACTATTTTAATAACAGAGCCAGACTTGCTGAAAATCGGCTTAGAGAAATGGTGATGTAATGATTGCTGGAGAGGAGTTTTGTAAGGGGCATTTGGGGGCTGCCTTGAGGGCCCTCCAAAATCTCTATTTGCCACATTGAAAAAGTGCACAAATCAAAGTAATCTGCAGGAAAATGAAACCCACACAGTAGGTTTGAGAAACCCGGGCCTATTGTACGAATTCCTGCGTGCCGTTGTGACATCTGCACGCAGTGTGTGCTTCCTTTACGTCTCGCATGGACTCGTGCACTTCAGATAGTGCAGCTGAAAGAAATCAAGTGTGTGTTGAAATTTCACAAATGCAAATAAATTTTCCATTTATCCCCATTTGAAGCACTTTGGGTTCGCACTTGCCCGCCGAATCTGCCGAGAACAAGAGGGAAAGTGATAAGCTCGTTTTTGATGAGCAACATTTCAATTTGCATGTGAACACACACGAATGGTGTTCTCTCTCTCCCTCTTTTCTCCTCCCTCGCTCACTTGCTCTCTATTTTCTCTCCCACTCTCTCTCTTCCTGCCCCTTTCCCCTGACCGTGATTAATACACACATGTTGTACAAAGGGCTCCTTGTTAGCTTAATGGCAAGGCCTAAATGGAGACTTATATTTCCAGGATTATATCTGTATTCAATTGCAAATGATTTTTTGGGGGGACTTTTAATACCCTGCTCTCTTGTCTATGAATAATAGTATCATTTAAATGTAGCAGACACCTGGTGCAGGGAGGGGGGAGCTCAAGGCACTGAGTCTGGCTGGGCACCACTGCCAACTTCCCTCTTTCCCAGCCTTGCCTTATCCCCAACGACCAGCCTCCGATTTCACTCCCTTACCTTCAAATGCCATGCACTTGAAACTTTATTCCCCCTTTGGTAAAAAACACAGGCTCTCCTGAAAGGGAGAGAGGGATGGGAAAAAAATGCAGAAGAGATTTAAGAGAGGGAGGAAAGAAATTCTTATCAATCTTTTCTTAGATTTGGGGAAAAGTCATCTGAAGGAGCCGGGTAATGTTTCCAAGGGACCCTTCCAATTAAATACTTAAAAAAAGGCACAATAACAGAAGCCTCTCCTATACTCAGCGGAGGCATTAATGCTCTTTTGTTGATTTATTGTACGTTACCTTCTGAGGCCAAAGAGAAACAGGGGGTACTTTAGACGGGGGGCCATTTGTATGCGCCCCGCGTCCGTCCCGTGCACAATCCGGCTTGTATTGCGCGTTGCAAATTTACACCAGGATGTTGGTTTAGAGTGTTTTCCTGAAAAAAAGGAAAGTTTTTCAAGTAAGTGTCTGCTTTCATTAGCACAAGTGACTGAAGCTTATAAACAAAGCTTTGTTTCAAAACTCACAGATGTATTGCCGGAGCATGACTTTGTCCTCCAATGCTGAGATGTTTTTATTTTATTTCTTTTATTTGTCGATTTTATGAATGCAGACAAAAAAAAAAAAAAATACTGGTGAGCACAAATATTAGACTAAGCTTTCCCAGGGTTGTATCTTTCACCCAAGAGGCTTGTTTATAGTTTTCAAGTATAGAAACAAGTGAACACTTTTTCTAGTTCTCAGGGAAACAATTAAAATAACTATTGTTCCTCATTTGTGAGGCACTTCAGATAAAATAATCGATTTACAAATTAATAAGATATTAAAACAAATTTTATATTAAGAGAATGGAAGCATTATTACAAAATAACAATCAGGATCAGGGAATTTTATTCTGGCAAAAAAAAAAAGTATGTTGTGCATTAAACAACAGGCTAGACTGAAGCATAGCATAAAACCTTGAAAACAGTATCCAAGTGCACCTATTTTATTTTGGAAAGACCTGCCAAATATTGTTTATTAAAATGTTGGCTGCTATCAACACCCCGCATTCACATCGTTTCTTCCTCAAAAGTTTTGTCGGAGTCCGTTAGCTGCTATGCAAACAGCATGTGTTGGGACTTGGCTTGCCAACGTTTCTTTTGTTGTGTCTAGACTACAGGAAATGCAAAATTGCATTTGTTTACAACCGTTAGGAAGTCAAAGCCAAAGCGACGATTAAAGAGCTGCTCCCAGGGAAAAAAAAAGGCTAGAACATGTAGCGCAGATTTTCTTTAGAGGGAGAGAGAGCAAGTGAGAAAAAACTCAGGAATATACGAAGAGGGTCTGCCTCATAAAAACATCTGTAAATCTTATCGTCCCACTGAGCTTCATTGTTCTCATTCACTGTCCTGACATTTGCTTCCGAAGCTTGTAAGTGCTGCTGTTTTCAGATCTAATCTCGAATCAGTCATTCTCTCAGCTTTCTTAATGAGTCACATAAGGATGTGAGGGGAGGAAGTCAATCCCTAACCAGAAATTTCAGGTTACCACAGTAGTAGCCTTCACTTCAATTTTTTCTATTTTAAGAATGTTCTTCCACGATGTGTGGATTACGGCTATACACCACCGCCTGCTTCTATTTGTTTGTTTAAGTTCCCTGACCATGCCTCACATATGGGACTTTAGGTTTTTTTTTATCCTTTGGGAAAATAACAGTGAATGACGCTGGCCTTGTTCTGTGTTAACGGTGCAGTGAGATATGTGTCTTCTCTATGCCATGAGAATTAGTTGATATGACTGAGCTTCACCAATTAAATGTCGGCCCAGACAGACGGCAAACACTACAGTGTTGACTGACTGTGTCTACGTTCCTTACAATGTCTGGTTATTCTGCTTATTCACTTAAGTAACAGTTTTATTTTAATTGTCAAGGCTACCCTCGAAAAAAAAGTATTCGTACACTTGATGGTATCAGATACAAACAATAAAATCAAGTAGCAAGAAACGACGCCAGACATTTTCTCAGAACTAACTTCACTTTTCTATGCAAGTTTTGCAATGACTTTTAAATAACCGGTCTCAAGATCATTTTTAGTGGATGTATGGAGTCAGTTCCTCTCAAGATCACAAAGGTGTCCTAGCAGAGTGTAATTCATCAAATTTATGACTTTAAAACTTTTTTTTTTAAGAATGACACTTGATTTAATATTTTGTTGTAGCTCAAAGGCATTAGTGCATTTTACATTTTAAACAATTTAAGCCACTGCATATATAAAACAAATAATAATGATGATAATTATAAAATAATAGTAACAACATTATTTTTGTATTTATTATTATTATAAAGGATTACAATTATTTAAAACCTATGATAAATAAAATTATAATAATATTGTATTATAGATTTTCAAAAATTAATAATATTAATATTAATCACCTTATATTATATTATTATTATTTTGCTATTTTAACTAATAATATTTTGTCATCAAATTGTACATGCACAATGTAAAACAAGATTCTGAAGAGCACATGATTTGATCTTGTTCTTCTGCTCCACCTCTTCTGGACATAATGGACATTTTTAGACAGAATTAGTTAACATTGTTCAAATGAGTGATATGTATTTGGAAAAAGGATTTGATATCATATATGAATACATAGCCACTATATAATCTATAGTCTCACTAAGCACATTCAGAGAAAGCTGTGCCTCCGCTTCCACACATAATGGTGCGCAGGGATAGTTTAAAAAGATAAAAACAGGAAGTGCCTTGAGTGACCTATAACAACAGCTTATTTAAAGCTAATTTTATCTACTTTTAAACAAAGCTGTGAGATGATAAACCAACAGATCTCAAAGTGAGATATATGTAAGATACATTCCTTACATCGAAAGTATTCCAAAAATGCCCAAAGGGAGAACATCTTATAGGCTATAATGAGGTGATCTCAGGTTCTCTTCCATCAGGGACATGTATGGTGACTTCTCTGCGGTTTGCCTCAAGCGTCTGTTTAAGACGAGAGAGGAAGTCACTATTTCAGAGAGTTTACACAGATGGAGCCCACTTTTCAGTCAACACACACATAAAAATCGAGCAAAGGCTTGTTTTTTCTTTTCGTTTCAGTGTACACACAGATGCTTATGGCGACACAGAGGTGCCACAGTTTGTTATGAACAAGCAAATGCACATGAAGTTTGGCTCGTAGTGATAAAATATCACAGATGATTATTATTGTCCTATGTATACACACCAAATCATCATTACAACAGAACTTGATTTATAACAAGAGAGCTGTTTACTAACCAGTTGTAGATCTCATTACACTTATCAGGCACATCTTCTTTTTTTTTCTCAGACAAACTGTTCAGGACCGTGTGACTTTTGTTATTCATTCTGCCATTAAATTTAAGTTAGACTTTGGTGTTCTGGTTCTGTTGCTCTTGGTTTACTGAACTTTTGTCTGTGGCTTTACAGCAGAATGCTGAGGCAGAGGTGACTCATAAACCAGGCACACACGTCCGCTAGTCAGTGTCTGTTTACTTCTGCCAGCTCTTTACAATCGTAAACTGTAAATGTGATCTGTGATCTAAGGCCAGTGGCACGCAAGAGAATGTGCTATTAATTTGTTTTACTTTTTCAAGACAGCAACAATCAGGGCCCCAGGCACCTTTGAGCTAACCTTTAGTTTACGCATTCAGAGGACTATTCAATGGCAACAGGCTTAAGTCAAAGCCACTAAATGACGGATGATCATGCTAACCTGGTTTTGCATCTCTCTCAGCATGTTCAGGGAAACAGCTTCCTAATCGTTATCTTGTCCCCAGCCTCCAACTGAGAGAGTAATTTTGGACATGGAAGGTTAGATGTCCCCCATATGCTCCTTTATTGAGCTGTCAGTGAGGTCTGACTTACAAATAGCAGTTTTGTCACAGTGTCTATTAAATTACAGAATTCATTCAAACTTCTTCCCCAAAAAAGAATAACCATATTTTTGATCAAATTTGTAATTTACACACTGTTTCATTTTATACATGGGTCACTGGTTCTAATTTTCATCTGGATCTAAGAAAATCTAAAAAAAAGAATATATATTAGATATATATATATATATATATATATATATATATATATATATATATATATATATATATGGAATCTTCTATGAATATTGATTTGTTTTCAATTTCCTTAATTAAATGTCATAAAATATATATTTTATAAGTTTAAGTAGTGTGTGATTTAATTTTAAAAGACAATGTCTCATTAAAAGTCTTTAAAAAATAAAAATAAAAATAATAAAAATAAAACTTTGGCATAAAGACATGTTAAAGCTATTTGAATTACTATTTAAATAAAAATAAGGAGTGAAGCAATTTCGTTTTTAATGAAACATTTCTGTCAAATCAAAGTCAATGTGGTGTAACCAACATGCAGAAAGCCATTTTGTTGTCATGTGACAGGTTTGTAAATATATGTTAATTAAAAAGAAATAATAATCATATATGTAAAACAATCACCGGGAAAATTTTTGATTTTATTTCGCTTTTTTATGCAAAATTCTTTTGTGTTCAAGTTATACTGTGAATAATTTTGTATTATTACTTTTAAATGGTGGTTACATAATAATAATAATCAGTAAAAAAAAAAAAAGTGCATTTCTAATCACTTGCCACATGTATTTTGAACTAGATTATCTATAACTTCATAAAATGCAGTATTTTCCTAATATGTTCCCTTAAGAACCAATAGACTGCATTATTAATTACTGATCTACCGACCAATGCACAGATATTATATTTATATAAAGTATGTCCTATGATTTCAAATCCACAGACTCTCCATGTCTAACATTAGTTTTACCTTTGGATTAGATTATGCATCCTATGTCAGAAGATACTTCCTGTGAGGCGTTCAGAGAATCTGAGCTAATGGAGATTAAACTCATTAGTTACTTGCTTTTCCTCTATAGCATGCCAATAAATGCTAATAGCAGGGTTTGTTCTTTTTCAGGTCATAAATGTAACTGAATTACTTTGCGCCTCAAGTCTTCCGCCTGCCATCTCAGACTGCACACATTCACAGCCAATAATTAATGACTGTTTTTACTGGCTTTACTCTTATTTTGCTCGTTATTCCCTCAAGAACATAAAATACGTAAAATCCTGTTTGTGCCTAAAATTTGCTGTCTTTCATTAAAAATAGTGTGTTGGTATGACGACTCGGGTTAACAGAACTGAAACGTCTTCTTTGCATGGTTGTTTACAAAGCAAAAACTTTGTGTACGTTTTCAGCGAAGTGCTTCTGCAAAAGTGTTTGTAAATGACTGTAAGTATGGGGGTGAAATTACTACATGCTGTTGCATATCACGGCACACAGATCTCCATGCTGCTTTGTTGCATACAGTAAAAGTGCAAAAGTATTTTTTTTTTTTTTGGACAATTGGATACAAAACTGTACCACGGTACTGCCAAGGGACCCGTATCTCACGGCTAAAAACGTTTATTTCGCCTTAGATGTATCAGGTCCAACTGGCCTCACAATAGACCCTGACTTACCCCTCATACATTGAGATTCAGTTTCTTTTCCCAGCTCAAGTCTCCCCCGCTAGTGTCAATCACAGCCTTTATTGGTGGAAGCGGACCTGACACCCCGGACCTCATGTGAAACCATGGCCGACAGGAGGCAATAAGCCAGAGAATAGCAGCCATCTCAAAGCAGTCCTCCATTTAGCAAGTGCTTTTTTTTTTTTTTTTTGCTCTCTTTGCTCCAGTCCTGCATTAAAGATAGAGAAGAGAAATCAATAGAGGTTCACAGCATTAGATAAAAGTCGCAGACTTGAGAAGCAGCCGCGTTAGATGTGGTAAATTAAACCAATCAGAAATTTCCAGAGGCCCTCGGCACATGGAACAGTGCTATCTCACATCTGTCCATCTCACTGGCCCTTCTCTGCTTTGTTTGTTCTTCGTGTAGTTTCGCCCTGACACTTCATTTGTTGATCTATCTGAGATGATGTGCTTTCTACTCAGAGTCAAACCCTCTTCATCGTGTTTAGAGCAGGGAAAGATGTTTTTTAGCTGTGGGATATGTTCTTGGTTAAAAAGCTGCATTCTAAAATGGGGCTAAAATGAACAGAGAAATAGCACGGACCATGAAAAGATTCTAAACATGAACATAGTTTTAATTTAATGATAAATCTCAACAAACACAGACTTGGAGAGAATGTGTTTTTTTTTTCAGTGGTAAACAACTCATGAATTGCCTGCTTGAACTGAAACACAGTTTTTCTGCTCCAACAGAGGCAATTATTTTAAATGAAAAGCTAAAATGTTCATCATACACATTTTTGTGAAGCTGTAATCCATGATTAGCAGGTGAGATGGTGATATAGAAAAAAAATAGCTGTATCTTCGACGATTAGTTCATTTAAATCTGCCTTGTCGCATTCTTATGAAAGCAGATGGGGAATGTGAAGAAAAATAAAACAAAAACACAATTAACCACCGCACAGGCAAAAATACCCTATTAAGAGTTTCATATGCAGAATTTTAAATATTTTGTCCTTCTGGGTGATCTCCTTCATCTGAAGTTTTTTTTATTTTATTTATTTATTTTGAATAGGCTGTTCCTAATCCTACATGGCATGGATAACAGAAAAGCCCGGACAACAGTAACTGTTTTAAAGACTTCCCTTGGGGGTGGATTTTGACAGTTCTCACCACTTTGTAATTTTATTGATAATGAAGAGGATGGCGAGGAAGGGACTTTTGATTTTTGCCAGAAAAGCTAGTTAAGGACAATCAATAGTACATCATTGGGAGAGTTTTGTGATAAAAGCCCTCGGTTACCCTGGCAATCCATCACTTGGCCATACAGATAGGTCAAACGAAATTATATTGTGCTTATCTCTCTACACCAGAAGAGTAACAGAGACGCCGATCAATAGGCTTATATATTGTTCTACTTGTGTTGTAATGGAAATGATGTATCGCTGATTTAGAGCCCTTTGGCTGCTATGCACCAGCGATACTGGTCAGATGTGAATGTTGTCTGATCCAATGAGAGCGGCTAAATATCATGATAGACACATAACTGAAGTTTACTATGTTATGTTTATATGGCACTACACCACAGATCACAAAATAAGTGCCATAACTTATTTATTTATTTATTTATTTATTATTATTATTATTATTATTATTATTATTATTATTATTATTATTATTATTATTATCATTTCCTTATGAAGTGAGATTCTTAACAGATGTGAAGTTAGACAAAAAGTAAACAGAAAAAAAAGATCAGGTTGAACAGGGGTCCATCCTTCTGTGGTATCCTAGTGGTCGCCAATGCAATAGGCTTACACAGAACAGCCCTCCTGGACCTCTCCAGGACTTCTTCTGGGGGTTACACGCACATTTGCAGCACAAAATCAGCGAAAGCCCGTTTCAGTTCAGCTCCTACACGAAAGTATCCAACTTATGGAAAGCATCCAACTCTGCAATCCGCAAGAACGGGGATACAGTAGTTTTAATTTAGGTGAACTGGAGCATGCCTCCTCGGCAAGGCGCATACGGTCCGAGCGACATCAGAACGAACTGTGTTTGTTGTCTTACACGCTAAAAGTGTGTGAATCATTCGACTGCGTTCTTGACGTTCCTCTATAACTTTCAGGATTTCGCGCGCGCGTTCTGTGCAGGTTCCTCTCAGTCCTTTTTTTTCTTCTCAATAATACAATAAGTCAAAACTTCTCAAACGCTCTTTTGTGATATACTTGTTGTACGTAAATGTATAGAATGTCATAAATTACGCAGTAGGTCTGTTTCGTCGACGTACCGTCCCATACAGATCCTAACGGAAAGCGTTCGCGCAGCCTACTGTTGCTATGGTGACCTCCTCAGGCGAACGCGACTCTTCGGGAGTGTCTGTTTAGCGTAGGCTAATAACTTGTAATTAAACTTTTGTGGCTATTGAAACATCTTAAAAACCGTCAACATTTTTGACTTCTTAGACTCCCCGAAGCCTCCAGATAACCAACTATTTTCCGAAGCAACTGCTTTTACAGTAGGTGACGTTAACTTAGATATTCGCCTCTCAGGACAAACTTTTCTTGTGTGGATATACAAATTAAACAAAACGTATTTTATGGACAGATATGCTTAAACTAGAATCAATAACGTTACACGTCGAAAGAACCTGTTTGAAAGTTGCTTGGATGTAGGCTAACTCATACTGTCAGTCATTTGAAAAGGCGTGTGGACTTGGTTTCCCTAACGTTACTTAAGTGTTGTTTAACAAACTACGGATGGACTTTACGCCTTATGAAGTATCCCCAGAGCTGTAGACGCACTTGTTTGCGTCCAGTTTGTGGTCCTACATGAACAGAGAGCAAAAGTGGGACGAGTGAGGAAGTGAAACGGGCTAATTACTCAGTCCATCCCTCATTTCCATATCCAGAGAGAGTGTCTACTGGCGCGCGGCCAATCCGACATGCAGCGCAACGTAATACATGACCCTCTCTATCATTATAACGCCGACATGCGCAATCTGCACAACGGTAACAACATCTAATATCTCTTATTCGCTGACCCCGGGACTGTACGGGACTGCCTGCGTCCAATGCGTCTGCAGATCGGAGCACCGACGCGAAGTGCAGAGACATGTCCCGAAGAAAGCAAGCGAAACCTCAGCATCTCAGATCGGACGAAGAAGGAGCATTGTCGGACAAAAGTCCGGATAACGGTATGTGATTTGAAATACGAGTCTCTTATCTGGCTCTTTAGACACACGTTTCTTTTGTCAGAAATTCGCGATGTTTTATGATTTGTTTCGAGTGGTGTTGAAAACACGCTGTAGGATGCATGGCATAGAATGGACACTTATAAATAGAAAGAACCTTTGAGTAAAAAAACAATAACTTGATTTAGTAAGCATAGCTTATGTAAGTTTATACCATGCTGTGTTCAGTTCAAGTAGACTAGATGGAACTCAAGACAAAGTTTTACATCCTTGAAAAATAAAGGTTCTTCGATGGTTCTTACTTTAAATAGAGAGCCATTTTAACTGGTTCTTTGGAGATTTAACGGTTGAAGTAATGTTAGGTTTCCGTGTTTTTAAAAGAATTATGTCAAAAGAATCAGAGAATAAAGTTATCAAATTTGTTAGGTGTAAAAATCTTGGCTATTCGAACCTTTATTTTAAGAGTAGGCTACATTAAAGCACGAGTAAAGTGCGTTTATATATAATAGGCAACAACCTTTTGGAAATTTCGTGTCAAACGTTCATTAGTTATGTGTCATTTGACAAAAATACCGAACACTTTTTTTCTAAAAAATGCAGCAGTAATTTCTAGTGTCTTTAGTATTTTAGCAATATGCTAACAATTTATGTTAAAAGTAATTTAACATTTAAGGGAATATAGTGTTCTCAGCTATTTAATTTGCTTAATCAGGAACTGTACACGTATAAGCCATATATTTATTCAATTTTAGTGCTTAAAAAAAAACAAAAAAAAAACAACAACAACAACAAAAGGATTTAGCTAACATGCTTTAAAATGAATTAATAAGGCTATAATCAGTAACGGTAGATTAGTGCTGTGCCTTTATTCGAGCTAAGACACCAAAATAAAAGATCTGCAAAACCTACAAAAATGTCCCATTGCAAGACCCAAACAAAACCATCAACATTCTTCTGTTTGCGTGAAAATAATTCTTTTTGTCATGATAATTAAGTTACTTACTTGTCTACATGAAAAGTCCTCACACTTGGTTTGGTGTCTAAGTTGTGTGTTCATTTAAATCGCGTTAAAGTATTTACTGCTACACAAGGATCGACCTTAAAGAAGAGAATCAGAGTATGGTTTGAAAACAGACGTTTATTGTTCTTCAGATCAGTTTTAATCAGATGAATCCATTAAAATCAGGCCTGATCTGTTCAAAGAGTAATTAAAAGATTTGAGTGAAAACCTGATGCAACAATATTGATGTAGAAATAGCCTAATCAATCATTTTAAATCGTGAACGTTTAAAGTCTAAACTGTGGGTTAGTTTTTTTATTTTATTATTATTATAATTTTTTTCTTTTTTTATTTGTTAAAATTGTCTGCTTTAGTCAACAGGCCAGGCAAATAATTTATTTATTTTATTTTTAAACAAACCTAATTAAAAAAAAAAAAAAAAAAAAAAAAAAACATCTGCTGAAGTATACTTGAAATTTAGTAAAATGGATGTGCAATATACAGCAATTTTACACAATGGGTACTTCAGTACATTTAAGAAAAAAATAAAAACTAAAGTAACTTAGGGACCCACTAACACCATCTATAATTTATATCTGATAAAAGACTAATTGGCATAATGTTTTCTAATTTAATTAATGTTAAATTATGTTTATATTTTAAATAATAATAAAAATTAATCAGTACTAATAATTTGACCTAACAGTTTTATCCACGTATGCAGTATAAGTACTTAGCTGATTGTTTTCTCTTATTTTTGTTGACATCAACGATATCATTTTCACTTTCATGTTTGCCCTTTTACATCTTTCAGTTTGCCTTCAAGTGTCATTCATCAGGCATCTACTGTGACGACTGTCTAATAGCGTTTTAGCTTTCTTCTTTTGGGGTCTGGGAAATTTATTCTAAGACTTACGTTGAAACCTTTGCCTGTCTCATGTTGAAATTATCCAGCTAGCTACCAAAACCACGGTTACCAGCTGAGCACCCTAAGAATCTCCCTATTTTTCATCTTTGTAGTAGTTCATGCAGCAGGGCCTCACAGACTTTTCTTTCTGATTTAAGAACTTGATATATCTATCTCATGAACACATTTCACTGGGAACACCAAATGATTTTTTTTTTGCGATTCCATTTGAACTAAATGCCAATATCTATACGGACTAATCTGTGAACATTTTAAGATTTGCAGCACATTCTTAAGTTAATAGGTTGCCTAACTAGATCAGTTTCCGTTAGCGCTCACCTTTCGTTGTTAATAGTTTTCAGACCACCCACACGGTTACTGGAATTAGACAAGCAAATTACCCACATTGTAACAACTCTGAGGAAGGCTCACAAAAATTGAGAAGAAACACAACAACACCTGACCATAAAATAATTTCAGATATTCTGTCATCCCCTCTTTACTAATTTATCTTTCTTACTGTCACTTTTTCTGAAATTTTTATCCAGCAATATTTTTATTTATAGATATATTCAGTGTTGCTACATCAAGACGATAAATGGGGTATTTAAGACAAATACACTGAATACACCCATATAATCATCTGTGGCATTCTCTATTACTATAAAATAATAAAAATATTAAAGGAAAAAGAAAAAAGCATAGAAAAGAAAAGAAAAAAATGCACACACACACACACACACATGTTTGTTTTTGTTAAAAGTGCATGTGGACATCCCATAGGTGTAATGGTTTTAATACTGTACAAACTGTATATTCTATGGGCCTACACCAACCCTACACCTAACCCAAACCCTCACAGGAAACTTTGTGCATTTTTACTTTCTCAAAAAACTCATTCTGTATGATTTATAAGTGTTTTGAAAAATGTGTACATTGGTTATGTCCTCATAAGTCACCCTCTACTTGTAATACCTGTGTCATACCCATGTCAATATACAGAGATGTATCCTGATATGTCAAAAAAACAAGAACACACACACACACACTCACACACACACTTATACACAAATACAAACATATACAGGTAATATAGGATGTAATGCTTTACTCTATTTTTTTATTTCTGTTTGGACACATTGTCATTTCACCAAAAATGTTATGTGTAAATCTATTTGTGTGATTTTCCTCTGAAAAATTCTGACAAGTGCATAAATTACCCAAACCCAACCCCTTAGTGAGCAAATACAGTTTAAGTTGATGTAGCATTGGGCTTTTCTATGTTTTCAAAATGCAAATATCAGAATCTTATCAAATACTGCTGTTTTATTTTATGACAAATAAAAAAATGTGTGGCTTTGATGATCATTACACTTCGATTTGAAATGATCATTTCTGAAGTTTGCATTCTTGTTTAGTATTGACATGCTTTATACTTCATGTTTATGTCATTGTATAATTTACATGAGAAAATGGCACTGACCAGATTTGTTTAACGATAACTACATTATAAAGGCTTTGACTTGTAGTGAAATGACAAAGATTGTTTTTTACTAGTGTTAATGATCAAATATGACATGATTTAAAACAATTTGAAGTAAGTTGTGCTTTTAACACATTTAAAGCTGAAACCATTTTGTCAAGGTTGTACACCTTTAGCAAAAAGAGATAACTATTTCACTCAACAATGTCAAGTGGAGAGGAATTAGTTCTTCAAATTCATCAGGAAATAAGAGTGTTTGATAGCAATGGAGAGTTCAGATTAGTCAATCAAAGACTCAATTTGCCCCTTAACTGACAGTGCAGCTGTGAATTGTATAAAAACATTGGAAATCAATATCCCCTATAGAATTTCATTAAGCTCCCGTATATTCAATAGATAGGTCGCATAATTTGATGGATTGTGCAAGGAAAATTATCATCTGAGTCTTTGGAGCATGAGCACAAAGAGGCTGGCTTTCAGTAATTGGTAAAGTGGTACAATTGATTTAGTTTATCTATATTGTTCACTCCTCCAAGAATAGCTGTGAAAAATCTATCATCTCAGAAATTTCTATTCACACGCTTTCTCTCTGTGTCTTTATCTCCCAGTACTTCTGTTGAGGGGAGGCGTTGATGAGGACAGTGGCACGGAGAGCCGCAGCGGAGGTGAAGAGATGCACATGTGTGAGAGGTGCGGTGCTGAATTCTTCAAGTGGTCCGAAATGCTGGAACACCAGCAGAAATGCACGGAAACCCCCCCTGTGCTGATAGTAAAGAAGAATGAAGAGAAGGCCATTTCCCGCGGATCACCGACAGAGTCCCTTTTGAGCACCTACAGTGAAACAGCAGAAATGGAGGCTAGTGAGCTCAACTCAGAGCTGGCTGAGAAATTTGACGAGATGCATGAGGAAACTCAGATCGTCGACCTGAATGAACAAATGGATATAAGTTTGCCTGAGCATAAAACATCAAACCTCAGCCCTCTACCACTTGACAATGAAAACACTACCTCTTCCCCTGCACCATCAATAACCAATCACTTTGACATGCCTAGCACCAATGTGACCCTGGAGATTCTTCACAGCACCCGAGTGGCCGTTGCTCAGTTTTCCCAGAGCATTCAATGTGCGGGATCTGCAGGCAAGCTGAACTCAGCTGCTATACCCATAATTCTGGAGCAGTTGATGGCACTGCAACAGCAGCAGGTTCAGCAATTACAGCTCATTGAGCAGATCCGCAGCCAGGTCGCTGTAATGAATAGGCAGCCTACGCAAGCCGCCCTTAATCCTGCCTCAAAAAGCCTGCCCTCTGACTCGAACACTTACAATTTCCAGGGCATCGCTCCACCCCCTGTACTTCCATTATCTGGGGTCATGCCCTCTGCAGTGAATGGGCAGGCTTCTGTATCCCAGGCATCTATGCTAGCAAGGCCACCATTGCTGTCTTCCCAGCCAAGCAGTGGACAAATCAGCTCTAGAGCATTGGAGAATGCCACTGCTTCATTAACAAGTTCCAGTCCTCATCTCTTCAGCTGCAGCGGGGCATCCCCACTCTTGCCCACCTGTAGCAGATCGCACTCTAACGTTAGTAACTCTCAGTCCATAAGCACTCCTAGCCCACTATCAGCTTGCCAGAGTAGCATCCTTAGCCCTTCTGCCAACCTACCATTACTACCTCAAAGCCCTCCCAATGGAGTCATATTTCCCAATCCTCTGGCCAGTATTGCAGCCACTGCCAGTGCATTGGACCCACTTGCTGCTATGATGAAGTACCGTAAGAGCAAAATGCCCAGTGTTTCAATTTTTGACAGCAAGCCCAGTTCAGAGGACCCATTCTTTAAGCACAAGTGTAGGTTCTGCGCTAAAGTGTTCGGCAGTGACAGTGCTTTGCAGATCCACTTGCGCTCGCACACAGGTGAAAGGCCCTTCAAATGCAACATTTGTGGCAACCGTTTCTCTACAAAGGGAAACCTCAAAGTCCACTTCCAAAGGCACAAGGAGAAGTACCCTCATGTTCAGATGAACCCGTACCCAGTCCCAGAATATCTTGACAATATCCCTACCAGTTCTGGGATTCCCTATGGGATGTCTTTTCCTCCAGAGAAGGCAGGACCTACTTGGTTAGACAGCAAGCCTATTCTTCCAACAGTGCTGTCCTCAGTGGGTCTGCAGTTGCCACCCACAGTACCAGTTATTGAAAGCTTAAGTGATTCATTTACAAGCACACCCTCTGAAAGATCTCCACATAGGCTGTCTCCAGCCAGAGGTGAACTTGCATCGTCGTCGCCCAATCCCACTGGCACTGAGACAGATATGTCCACCATTGCGGCCTCCCCTAAATCAAACAGAGAAGGAGAGATCACACAGAGCTTCAATACAGAAGAAGTGCACCTGCCATCAAACAGTATGACTAGAAATGGCAACAACCCTAACAGCCTGCTTCAGCAGTCCATGTCTACAGAAAAACCTGTTAAGGTGAATGTAACTGAGTCCACTGATGCTCCTTCGGCTGATAATAAGTCATCCTCTCCTCCACTCATCTCAGATAAGTTTAAGGCCAAATTCCCATTTGGTGGTCTCCAAGACTCTATGCAAACATCTGAGACATCGAAACTCCAACAGCTTGTGGAAAACATAGACAAGAAGATGATGGAGCCCAATCAGTGTGTTATCTGCCACCGCGTGCTAAGTTGTCAGAGTGCACTGAAGATGCATTACCGTATCCATACAGGGGAGAGGCCATTTAAATGCAAGGTGTGTAGACGAGCATTCACCACAAAGGGTAATTTAAAGACACACATTGGTGTACACCGTGCAAAACCTCCTCTTCGGATTCAGCATTCATGTCCGATCTGTCAGAAAAAGTTCACGAATGCTGTTGTTCTCCAGCAGCACATACGTATGCACATGGTGGGGCAGATTCCAAACACTCCTCTGGCAGAAACCATCTATGAGAAAGATACAGATATGGAGAGCTTTGACAGCATGAGCACTTATGATGATGACTGTCTTGATAATATTTCATTTGAAGAAGAAGGGGATGTTGTGGAGAACAATGAAAACGCTCTGAGCTCTTTTTCAGACAGTCCACCACCTACCTCATCTCTTCCATCCAGTCTATCAGAAATTCAAAATGTAGGAGGCGACTCATCCCTCAATTTTAGCCAATCTAATGGAAAAAAGATGGTCAGGTGCGGACCTATGGATAATGATCTTCATGCTCTGGGCTCTAGCACCACTGGTGAGATGGAGAACCATTGCATGAGAAGTAGTTTGATGCCACATTCGTCTAGCTTTATTCACATTTCACCCTATCCCAACAGTCAACCTGAGGGTCAACATGAGCATTCATTCTCTCTGAACCTCTCCTCTAAAGTCCCAGAGGCAACAGCCATAGTAAAATCTGAAGCAACAGATTGCCCTGCAGAAAATAAAGTCAACGAGATGACTGTTAATCAAACAGGAATCCAGCTTATAAACTCTACAGTCAAGAAAGAAAACAATTTCAACATGCACCTTTTCAGTAAGGAACACGGTAAGCTAAAACTGCTATATGATACCAGTAAAAACTGTTCACACACACACACACAAAAATGCTCATTGAACCCAATTAAGTTACTTGCAGTGCGCATGTTAACATATTAAATATAACATAATTTTTTTATTATATGAAATGAATGTGATGAACAAGTAAGAAGGGACTAGTCTCAGTACTGCTGTTAGCAGTTATTCTCACTGAGTAAAGCAACACACATACACTGTAGTCATCTTGTAGCTCACAGCCTAAACACAAGCTCTACTCTTTACAGTAACAGTAACCACACAAAGACTGCAACATAACATAACATCTTCTTTAAAGGCACAATATAGAAGATTTTTTTTATTTTTATTAAAATATCCAAAAACCACTAGTGTTGTATGTTCTGCTGACTTGTGTTCTTACATTATCCCAAATGTTTTGGAGAATGTTTAAATCCAGAGGAATAAGCAATTTTAACTAGTGAAAAGGACCGTGTCCATAGTGTCATTGTGTCGCCTGCCAATGACGTCATAACCCCTTGATTTCCGGTTCCGGACTTTAATATTTCGTGCATTTGGTTTTAATCAAGCAGCAACCTTCTGCTCCCTCTCTTTAAACCGACACGGAAGTGACTAAAACTGCAATTCATCGACTGGCCGCCAGAGGCTGGCTCCAAAAGGGAGTCAATCCCATAGACTCCCCATGTTAAATTTCCCAACTTTACTGGTACAAAAATTTATTTTGGTCTTTATAGCTAATTGCCCTTCGTTGCAATTGTAAGGGATCAAATTTTTTTTGCCCATTTTCGATTATCTGGTAGTGATGCTTGGTGATGTGCTGCCAAGCATGCAGGGAATTCAAAGTCAACTGTCAGGTTATGTCAACAAAAATTATTAATGTAGTCTCAATACAAAATCCAGTTTACAAATATAAGTCATAAGGGGCAAAGTCGTGGCCTAATGGTTAGAGATTCGGACTCCTAACCCAAAGGTTGCAAGTTTGAGTCTCAGGCAGGTGGGAATTGTTGGAGGGGGGAATAAATGTACAGCGCTCTCTCCCACCTTCATTACCACGACTTAGGTGCCCTTGGGCAAAACACCGAACCCTCAACTGCTCCCCGGGCACCAATTAATATTGTGGTATTTTTTTATTTAATTACACTGCCGATTTAATTAAAATATATATTTTTTTATTCTCAGAAAATGCTCAAAGGTCTGCTGAACGGGATGCTAAAAATGTGCCTACTGCGGTGAAACTGGAGATAAATGCTTGCAGTAGACCAAACGTGCTAAAAGAGGGGCCTTTCCCTGCATTTGGCTTGCAGTCTCCCACCTCACGCTCGGAGGCGATTATACCGGGTGTCACCTCACTCACTGGACCACCCCCTCCCAGACGGACCCCTAAGCAACACAACTGCAGTGCATGTGGGAAGAACTTCTCTTCAGCCAGTGCCTTGCAGATCCACGAGCGCACACACACTGGCGAAAAACCCTTCGGCTGCTCTGTCTGCGGTCGAGCGTTCACTACCAAGGGTAATCTCAAGGTATGTGTGATCAATATTGTATTTTATTTAACAAATTAGTAACTTAATATATATGAGCTTTTAAAATATTATTATTATTATTATTATTACAATTTTTTTCATAAAATGCTTACCATTGTTGAATAATGTTCTGTTCCCAATATGTAAAAAGGGCTGGAGCCAGTCCTTTGTCAGACTCAAGCCCAGTCATATTCCCCCTCTCTGCCTGTACTTTACTGTCAAATCTCCACCATCTCGTCAATCAAAAGAATAAATAAATAATATACGCATGGTGATTGTCGCAACATGGGTCATTTTTGTAACATCTCAATGCTACAGACACATATGCTGCAACACAGACACACATATTCCATAACTAGTGTAAAATTATTTTATTTTAATTTCTGTTTGTCTACAGGTGCACATGGGCACCCATATGTGGAATAACACTCCTGCCCGTAGAGGTAGACGTCTGTCTGTGGAAAACCCAATTGCCCTTCTAGGCAGTGATGCCCTGAAATTCAGTGAAGTGTTTCAAAAGGATTTAGCAGCACGGGCCATGAATGTGGACCAAAACTTCTGGAGCCGATACGCAGCAGCTATAACGAATGGCTTAGCAATGAGGAACAATGAAATATCCGTCATTCAGAGTGGAGGAGTCCCCCAGCTTCCTGCCATTACTTTGGCCACGGACAAGGCTAGCACTGGAAACAGCCCACCAATCACAGCCATGGAAAAAACAGGCTTAGAAAGGGGTGCTGGACAACACTTCTCCATGATGATTGATGACAAAAGAGACATTGGAATCAATTAATGTAAAGGTGACATATTCTTTCACCTTGCATAAGGAACATTGAAATTTTTCAAAATCAGAATGAACTTTTTAGAATGTGCCTGATACATGTGGAGTAAGAATCAGTTTATCTTATGCTATAATGGCACTTTTATTTTTATTTTTTATTATTGTTTGAAATTATGCCATGGTTAGTTTTTCAATTATGTTCACTGACTGAAACCTTACACTTGATTCAAGGGCATTGCTTTGAAATGAAATTATTATTTTATGTTATAAATATGAATTTTATTTTATTCTGTTTGTTTTTTTCCATCTGATTCTGCTGTCAAACATTGCTCTATTCACGGGAAAGGGAACATGTTTTTTTTTTTTTTTTTATATAATATAAACTTTTCATTCCCAAACATTGTGTTCTTAATATTGCTACAGCTGAAAGTATGTAACTTAAATCCCCAAGCAAAATATAAAGAAGACATTTTCGAGTTTTTGAAAAGAGATGTATTATTCTTTGACACCCCACTTCTTTGCTGCTATGCATTGAATGCAAACTGTTTATTTTCATGCAAATCAAGTACACCACCATGAAAGCTATTGTCATTTTAGCGGCTATCAGCAATGAAACGTTCCATATTAAACCAGTCTGTGTTATTATTTTATTAATGCTAATTATGTGCTATTCTTTGCCTTATTTACCTTTACATGCAAAATTATTTAGTGGGCCAACTTGACTATGAACTTTAATATGACTGCTAATAAAGAACTTGCATTAAAAACACATTTACACTTTACAGTTTAAATGAAGCCCCTTTGTTGCAGGACAATTCTATTTCACAATTTAGAGGTATGTTTCCTATCAAGAACAAAATAAATAAATGTTTCCAGAAACATTAACGTACAAGGGAAAATAAAAAAGTGAAAACAATATGCTTGTCTATGATGGTAACTTATGTATTATTTAAAGCGCCTCATGTCAGGTTATTTTAGTGTTTGTTTTTTTTTTATTATTCTGTAGTGCTATTTTCCTTATATAATATATTGGTTAGTGTTGGGAAAAAAATATGAACAAGCGTTTCTTTTTTTTTCATATGATAATGATGAAGCAAGGGTAGGGGTTATTTGATGTGTCCTCTGCATGAAAAGGAGACACTATTTTTGTACTCAGATACATTATAACAAATAAAAAGTACACCAGGTTTGCTCTTCTGTCTGCCCGTCAGTATTTTTTACATGAAACAACTGATGTGGTATTACTGAACTGGACTTATTTCTAAGATGCAATATTGCTGCCACCCTTAATAAATAAATCAAAAAAAAAAAAAAAAAAAAAAAAAACTTAGTTTGTGTCACCTTACTTGTATATTGTAACTTTATGGAGAAAAGGCTTTACTCTTTATCGCTATCTCTTTCTCTCTAGGTATGTGTCTGTGTTGTAAAGTTAACGTGTGTTAGAGATTATTGTTACTGTGAAAAAAAATAACATAGGACAACATTGTTTCATTGCTGAATGTCAAATAAACCATCAACGATAGCCCATGAATAATAATAATAATAAAAATAAGTTTATCTGCATTTTTCCAGATTGCAGCAGGTATTTGCCTCACTCTAGGCCGGACGTGACGACATTAATACGTAGCCGAGCAAAGATGGCAGACAGCTTCCCTCTGAATCCTGTACGCAAGATAAACTGTGTGTTATAATGCTTGCTGGCAGACCTGCCAGGTATGTAAACAGTAGGATATTAATTTTAAACACTGTTCTTAAACACAAGACTCTTATCTGAGTTGTTGCAATAACGTATGTGTCGATATTGTATTTGTTTATGCCACGGTTCCGGGTTGAGTGCTAATGGCTAATGCTAGCAGCAGAGCGAGCTGTCAGTGTCAGATTACAGTTGATAGCACATGAGATGATACAAGACTCCCCGAGAGATGCCTCAGGTGATTAAGACGTTATATAAATCATGTGAGATGTTTGTCATTCCGGTTCCTACTCATGACACATCTTTGTACATTCATTGAAGCGTATTATGACACACTTATGAGATACTCTGGTTGTGGCTGCGAGTACATTTGTGGAGCATCTCAAGTAAAATCACATAGAATATGTCTATAAAACATTCCAGAAAATTCATTAAACATCACAAATCACCTAAAACACTATTCACGTGCGTCAGGTACATTCATAGAATATGTCCGAATTATGGTTATCAGTTAAGCATCTTTGTTTTATCTATGGCATATCTCGTACAGCATCTCATTCGCCTCAGGTAACATTATACGCGTCAAATGCCATGGTTTTCTGATGCTGAGCTTGACGTGATATCGCTGCAAACTGTTTTCCCACGTTTTATGTGAGGCAAAGATGTCAAAGATATTCATTTATTAACTAAAGTCCATCTGGTTTTCCTGAACTGCATAAGCAGCCTAATAGCAGACAGGATCTGTATTTATGGCATCCAGCTGTTTATCAAATGCAGACAGTCTTAAGGACCACTTGTGGCATTGCTGCTTTAGAGTATGGACCAAAGCCAAAGTGATTGCTTAATTAGATTTCATTGTTTGGGGTAATGCTATTGCACATAATCACTTTGTGAATCGTTTTGTGTTTTATTGAGGAAGAAAGAGAAGAGCAGAATAACTGACCACAGTTAGGAGAGATTAATTGGACCACCAGCTATGTTTGGCTCGTACTTTGCTTATTCTGTTGTCCTTCTTGATATATATGGGTGGTTAAGGAGATTTGATGATGATACGAATGTCTTGCATTTGCCCTGCTCGACTGTATCATTTTATGATTACAACGGTCAGCTAACTTAGTTGCCTTTATTTTTTATTATTATTACACCCATTCTGCTTGACTGCTGTCTAGATTACTTTTAACCAAAAAGTATTTTCTAATGCACATCAAAGGCTAAAATCCACAGACACATGTCAGAGTGATATGTTTTTGTTGACATACCTAAATGATAACTTTCCTATTTTGGCAGGAACCAATTAGCCTTTGTAGAGATAATATTTGTCATTTCCCATTAGTTCGAAGCCTCTTATAATGGTGAATCTCATGAAACTTGTCAAGAACAAATTTTGCCCCAAACTCAAAAGAAATCATTGAGAAACTATTATGCATAGCCAGCCATGAGTAGGTTGATTGTTTGAGCATCTCGACTAACCTGACTTACTCATTTACCCTTAAGACTTTCATTCATTTTCAAAAATACGGTATTTTTTAAAGTAACGGTTATATATAAATTGAGCGTCTAAGTGTTCCAAGTCGCTTTATATGATGAATAGATTTATTTTAGGCTATTATTTACATAAAAACATTGATCAACACACATACATAGAGCACATTAAATATGGTAAAAAAAAAGTTTGATTTTAGTTTAATGATGATCCGATTTATTTTATCATACAGTTCATTTGTGCAGTAATCGTCACTTCACAATGTGTGTGTTCGGTGTGTTGCGGAGGATCAAATATGATTTACACTCTTTGAACTCTCAAATGTGTTTCTTCCTGTTTGATTCTTTTAGAGGAAAATGGAGTGTTGCTTTTAAAATCCTGAGCCTGAGGACTAGAGTTTGTAGGTTGTTAATGTCCTCCATTGTAAGTGTATTACACGTCTTTAATAATTTAACAGACACGATATCATTACCTGAGGAGGCCTGTTCAGTCAGCACGGTTTGAGGCTGATAGGTATTTTCATGCTTTTTTCAGCGTTCAACTGCAAAAGGCTGTCAGTGTTTACAGTGGTCACCGAGGCCTAATTGCATGAATTAAATCTATCCATGGACTGCTCCAGAGTGAAAAGGGAGTGTGCAGGTTTTGACACTAAGGCTAAAGTGGATCTGGTGCAGAAACGGTCAGGCTTTGTGTGGGTGGAAGTTGATATCCTCTCGGGACGTCGGCTGTTTCTGAGTGTCACAATAGCATTCTGCTGATCTGGGTTTGAGACTTGTCTCGATAAATGAGGAACACAGTATGAGAGAGGAACAGATCCCTCGACTTCTGCATTTTTTGTTCCACTCATTCATGTAGGCGCCTTAAAAAATGTACTTATATCATTGCATAATGTCTTTTTTAAATTTGCAAGGTAATAATGAAAGTAGGAATGCTGTTTTGGGAAACAAACAGTGTCTGTTTATTAAATTTGTGGCATGGCATCTTAATTCAAAACAGAATCTGTGCTCTTTATGTATCTTAGCAGTTATTTAGCTTTTTGTTCATTTCTGTAAATGAAAAAGACTATGTAACTTTCATAATTCATAATAATTATAATGACTCAACATGTTAGAGGGGTAACAACATCTTTTTTTGTCTTAATGTTTCAGGTATCAGATTGAAGACGAATCCTCAAATGATGATGTCAGAGGAAGCTTTTGAAAATTATGAAAGTGACTATCAGACACTGCGTGAGTCAGAGGACTGGGTTGGTTCCTCTGTGGTGTATGGAAGGTCCTGTGCACCAGGTAACAGACCACATGAGAGCTTCTAAATTAGTCAGTTAGACTTAGTATTTTTCAATCTAACATGAACCACTTTTTTTTACTTGACTGTATGTCAAATAAATGCCAAATACTGTATAATGCATGGGCCAAAAACGTTTCTCTGATGCATACTCACACAGACCAACAATTAAAAAATAGCATGAGAACCTGTTCTTTATGAATGGACTCAGATTTAAAACTCAATTGCAAATAGTTTGGTTTTGACTATAAAGGCCTTTTCATATCAAGGGCGATAACTATTCCTATAACATTTTAATAAGCATTCTAATTCTTTGAGAAAAGGGAAGTCCATTCCTCCGATATAACCACATAGGAACGATATAGTTGAAATCACATTTTTTCTAGTTGAAGAATAAAACATTGACATTAAGAATCAGACTTTAAAGGGGGGGTGAAATGCTCGTTTTCACTCAATATCCTGTTAATCTTGAGTACCTATAGAGTAGTACTGCATCCTTCATAACTCCAAAAAGTCTTTAGTTTTATCATATTCATAAGAGAAAGATAGTCTGTACCGATTTTTCCCGGAAAAACACGACCGCCTGGAGGCGCGACGTGTGGGCGGAGCTAAAGAATCACGAGCGCCAGCAGGCTTTTGCATTGAGAGCGTTTGGAAGCTGTGACATTACCGTGAGGGAAAAACCATCATCCAAAACAAACCATGGCTTACAGTCAGATTCAGCCGTTTATTTATGATCCAGAATCAGATCCCGATGCTGAAACTGAACGAGAGCAGCAGCAGCAACGACTCGCTCCGAGCGGGGCTCGAACCCGGGTCTCCGGCATGGGAGGGGACGCACTTACAAGGAGGCAGAGATATTTTAAAGCTTTACTCACTGCCTGTGGTTCCAACACATGATCGTGACCCTTTTCCGTTGGGATTGCATCATCCTTAAGAAATAAACGATACGCAAATCCGTCGTCAAACTGGGCCTTGTTTGTAAAACAAGCATCTTCGAAATGCAGGGAACAAACAAAAACACTTGCACAACTCCGTTGATGCTCTGTAAAGATAAACTCCATCCACTGGTCCCTTAATGCTGTTTTTTTTTTTTTTTTTGGTAATCTGTGCAGGGTTGTCTTGCCCTGGCAACCAAAAATACACTTCTTTTGTGACTTTTCGCGACGCTCTCGCTCTGATCAGTGAATCGCTCTGACCAGTGGAATGTCTGTGCTCAGCCTCGCTATACGGGAGCGCGCGCTCTTCCGGGAGAAGTGCCCTAGGACCCGTATAAGGAAATTCCGGTCCATCTAACGTCACACAGAGCCATACTCGAAAAAAACTTTCAGAAACTTGTGACAAACTGGAAGGAGTATTTTGGGAACAAAAATACTCCTTCAAACGTACAACTTAATTTTTGAAACTTTGTCCATGTTTAGCATGGGAATCCAACTCTTTAACAGTGTAAAAAACTCAGTATGCATGAAATAGCATTTCAATTCAGCAAGTGGTGTCCCTGAGCAGTTCCCATACCAGACTGTGATAGAACTGGTCAGGATGTTCTCGATCGCACACCGGTAAAAGTTCACCAGGATGGCTGAAGACAGCTGGTTCTTCTTCAGTGTCCTAAGGAAGAAGAGGCGCTGGTGAGCCTTCTTGACAAGGGTGGAGGTGTTTGTGGTCCAGGACAGGTCCTCCGAGATGGTAGTTCCCAGGAACTTGGAGACACGTTCAACAACCATCCCATTAATGTGGATAAGGTCATGCGTGCTTCCTTTTCTTCTTCCTGAAGTCCACATGAGCTCCTTTGTCTTACTGGTGTTGCGGCCAGGTGCTGAACCTCCTCCCTGTAGGCAGTCTTATCGTTGTCTCAATTGAGGCCAATCAGCGTAGTGTCAACCTAATGATGGAGTTGGAACCATGGACAGGCCTGCAGTCATGGGTGTAGAGGGAGTAGAGGAATGGGCTCAGCACACAGCCCTGTGGTATGCCGGTGTTGAGTGTGATGGTGGTGGTGCAGGTGTGGCCTGACCTATCATGCTGAGGTCTGTTGGTTAGAAAGTCCATAATCCAGTTGCAGAGAGAGGTGTTGATGTCCAGGTCTCCAGATTTTGTGGTCAGCTTGGAGGGAATGACAGTGTAGACATCTGTGGAGGTGAGTTTGAAGGGTAGGTGGTTTGCTGAGAATGTGATCTTGGTGGCCGTCTCCTTGCTGTCACTGTTGAAGCGAGCATAAAAATAATTTATCTTATTAAGGAAAGATATGTCTGTGACTGATGGAGTGGAGTTGCTTGACTTGGATGCCCTACCACATGCGTCAGGGGTCAGAGTTGGAAAAGTGTTCCTCTACCTTTAGCATGTAGCAGTACTCTGCCTTTTTGATGCCCCTCCTCAGATTAGCCCTGAATTTGCTGTAGGCCTGAGAATCATGGATTGATAGATAGATAGGATGGATGGATTGATGTTTAGCTACAGTGGAGGAAACATTTATTTGATCCCCTGCTGATTTTGTAAATTTGCCCACTTGCAAAGAAATTAAGGGTCTGTAATTTTTATGATATGTTTATTTTAACGGATAGAGATGGAATACCAACCAAATAATTCAGAAAAAAACATATGATTTTTTTATCTGCATTTCAGTGAGTGAAATAAGTATTTGATCCCCTACCATCCAGCAGGAATTCTTGCTCCCACGGATTGGTTATGTGCTCATGTGGAACACAGATTGGTCCAGTCACTTTAAGAAGTTACTCCTCATGTCAGCTCATTAGGTGTATAAAAGACAGATCTGTATCTTCAATTCCAACCTCTCCCACCACCATGGGCAAGACCAAAGAGATGTCAAAGGATGTCAGAGACAAGATTGTAGATCTGCACAAGACTGGAATGGGCTACAAGACCATCATCAAGAAGCTTGGTGAGGAGACAACTGTTGGTGCTATTATTCAGAAATAGAAGAAATACAAAATAACCATCAATCAGCCTCGGTCTGGAGCTCCATGCAAGATCTTGCCTCATGGGGTTAGAATATCATGAGAAAGGGGAGGGTTCAGCCCAGAAATACATGGAAGGAGCTTGTTAATGATCATAAGGCAGTTGGGACCAGAGTCACCAAGCAAACCATTGGTAACACACTACGCCACAAAGGACTGAAGTCCTACAGTGCCCGCAAGGTCCCCCTGTTCAAGAAGGCACATGTACAGTACAATTTAAAGTTTGCCAAAGAACATCTAAATGATTCAGAGAAGGCTTGGGAGAAAGTGCTGTGGTCACATGAGACCACAAAATAAATACTGACTTTGACCACAAGAACACCATCCCTACAGTCAAGCACGGAGGTGGAAACATTATGCTTTACAGCTGTTTTTCTGCTAACGGTAAGAGCAACTTCACCGCATTGAGGGGCAAATGGACGGGGCCATGTACTGTAAAAGTGGATGAGAACTTGGATGAGAACCTCCTTCCCTCACTGAAGATGGGTCATGGATTGGTCTTCCAGCATGGCAATGACCCAAAACATACTGCCAAGGCAGCAAAGAAGTGGCTCAAGAAGAAGCACATTAAGGTCATGGAGTGGCCTAGACAGTCTCCAGACCTCAATCCTAATAGAAAATCTGTGGATGGAGCTGGAACTTCGAGTTACCAAACAACAGCCAAGAAACCTTAAGCAATTAGAGAGGATCTGTAAAGAGGAGTGGATCAAAATCCCTACTGAGATGTGTCCAAACCTGCTGACCAACTACAATAAACGTCTTACCTCTCTGCTTGCCAACAAGGGTTTCTGTACCAAGTACTAAGTCATGTTTTGCTTGGGGATCAAATGCTTATTTCACTCACTGAAATGCAAATAAATTTTTAACCTTTATATAATGTGTTTTGGTTGGATGGTAGTCTCTATACATTAAAATAAATCTACCATAAAAATTACAGACCCTTAATTTCTTTTTAAGTGGGCAGACTTCAAAAATCGGCAGGGGATCAAATAAATATTTTCCCCACTGTAGAAGCATTCAATATATCTTGGCCTTAACCTTTTGTTAATAAAATGTCATCATTGTCATGCAGCCTATCGCGTGTGTGTGTGTAGTGCTTGTGCCAGGTTGGCTCAGCTCCTTTCTAACGCACTGGTAACTGTGCATGAAATGCACACACAAGCACAGGTCGTGTTTTTTGGTTGAGGTGCTCTCTGCGCATCATCAATCAGAAGGTCAAAGCACGCCAACCCAAAATTTGCGTATCCACCCAACGGTGTCAACAAACTCAATGTCTATTTGGACTTGCATTCCCACAATATCTCAATGCCTTTTGTGTTGCATCAATGACATGTGGCACAAGTGTGATTAAAAGACATTTTACTCATTTATTGTTATGAAAGTGTGTGTGCTTGACTCTTCTCCACTTATGTGCTACATAATCAGCAGCGCATCTCAATTGTAAGCTGTGTATTGATTTTTTTTTTCTTCTCCTAATGAACAAATGGGATTTCACACAGCTGACCAGTTTGCTGCTTTCCAGTAGTTTTCTGTGTGCTTAGGCAAAGGATTATGAAATGAACAAATAATTCAAGCAGAATAACTCTGCTTATTCAAACGGTCCTTTTATTTGAACTACATTCATTTGAGCAAATAATCTCTCTTATGAATCAGGGTGCTGGCACTTACAGACACAAGACAGAAGGGGCCAACACAAATATTATTTTATTTTTTCAAGGTTTATGTAATTTAGTTCAGTGCCTGTCAAACCAATCGCCATGACTGTGTACACTGCGCAGAGTACCGTCACACCGTTCAGTGGGGATGGCAACCGCTAGAATATAAAATGAATATGAAGGTCAGCAAAGTGTTTGGCGCTCTCTCTGACCTTCACAGCGAATCAGAGCTTGCAGTTTATTAGGGAGGGGTTTATTTGGCAGGGGGTTATAGAGGACGTCATCTACAGGTTTGATCTTCCCTGTAGGTATCTACATGGAATCTGCGACCTCAAATTATTTTTGTAGTGTTTGCCGTTTACAAAATTAATAACTCCCATAAGTGTAGTATTTTCAGTTGACATGAAAACAGAATGAACCCACTTTTCATAAGCTTCTTGGTCTTACTGTGCACAAATTCATAATTTGTCAATATTTCATATTACAGAAGCAAAATGAGTTTGTTGAGCTAAAATACACATTTAAATCCACCTCACACATTTTCCTTCACAAACACTCTTTTTGAGGGTTTGAGAGCATCTGCAGTTTTCTGGCTCTCCCATTTCAGTCTTACTTAGTGGAAGTGCCCTGTCTGTCTGCTCAAAGTTCAAGTGAAACTAGACTGAGCTAGGCTGTCTTCGCTCACTGTAACATCACTTACATTAATGTTGCATTAACATAAGTTGTATTTCAAGTGGAATCAACTGGATACGCGTGACTGGTGATGAATTCCGCAAAAGGTCTCAAGTGTTCGTTTTCAAGAGCGTTTTAAGTGATTAACAGGGTGATAATTCAACAAAATCACTGGTTTTCAGTACATCCCTTAAATTAGGGGTAATGGCCAGCCTTGATATTTGTTAATTATTCGGTCAGGGATCTTTTTAAATAAAGACCATTTACTGGAATCCAGGCCTAAACTGCGCCTGTAGCACTGTGTCCTCCTAGAAGTGAATTTGTCTAATCACCTCATGATCTTTTTCCTCCCGAGGTCTCTGTCACGCAGCTGTTGTGAATGTCTGGTTCACACATGTCGCTGGAAGAAGGAGCTGAAAGCTCAGACAGTATGCCTGGGACATCCCGAGAAATGTGAAGAGAAGTACCCCAAAAATGCCATCAAGAATCAGAAATGCAACATTGTAACTTTTGTGCCAGGGGTAAGGCAGTATAAACAATCTCTGCATGTTTTTTTGGGGGTGGGGGGTGGTTCTGAGAGTGCTGAAATTAACTTCTTTACCAAAATAACAAGGGGAATATTTTAGTTATTATTTGTGAAATATTGGATTAATGTTTTTTTTTTGTGTTATCAATATTATTTATATTTAAAATAGTTATTATTTTTGTAATTTTATTTTACATATTTTCTTTGTGCCTGCATTTATTTTGCAGCTCTTGCTAGGCTGTTTAAATTGAAATCTCTACCCATTGTACGCACAGCAGATTTGCTCAGTAATCAGGTTAATGTGTAACTAGCTGTGAAGTAAAGGGGTGTAACAGCAATCCAACGTATCTTTTTCCACTGAATGTGTAAGTGATCTACTGTATTATGACTGCTGGCGATGTCTTATTCAGTGGAACGCGCCTTCTGTAATGTTCCCTTGGCAAAGAATTTGCAGCTTGTATTATGAATTATGTATAAGCCACTCAGGTGTGCCTCCAAGAGCTGTGTTAGGATGTTACGTGTATTACCTTCAGTTACCTTCAATTTTTCAATTCAGTTTGTCATGGTTATTTTGTCAAATCTTAATCAAATATGTAGCATAATGATGATTTATTTTTGGTGCTTCTCTTTATTTTGGTGCCGGTTCTTTACCAGCAGTTTAAGGTCTTCCTCATCTTGTATTTTTTGGTAGTGGCTTGTTCTCAGTTTGTTCCATCATTAAAGATAGGATATTTGTACACCTACTGTGTGCCACGGATGAGTACATCTAACCTCACAGAGATGGAAATTGAACACAAAAATGTAAATTTAATAGCTACTTTTGTTTTTTCTGTTCTTTTTTTTCGTCCAGGGCTTTGTGTTGGCTGTCAGTACGGTGAGGCAGTTGACGAAGTTCGGCGCTGTAGAAGAGATACAGAGATGAATTCCTAGCTGTACAGTAAACTCACCGTGAGAGGTGACCACACTGTAACGCATCCTGATGATATTATACATGTTATGTCATATGACCAGAGCATAATCTTTTGAGCTCCTTCAAGATTTACTTCATTTGCAACCTATGAAGATTATGTAATAGTGAAATGATAATGAGTTTATTTGCCTTTTTTTGACTGATTTGTGCTGTTTACATTCTACGTAGGTAGGGAATTGATATAATAACATTTTCTCATCCAACATTTTAGACAGCTAAAATCATTTAGCAATTGTTATCATTGTAATCATTAGTTTATTAAATATTTAATAACTTTTAATTTTGCATTTTATTAGCATTTAGTTCCTTTTTAATGTAAGAGATCTAAATAACATTCAATTATACGGTTTGACTTACTTGTATCAATGTCATTCGTCTCACTTTTAAAAAATATATAATATATTTCTACATCAAATAGGCAAGTCAGTAATTGTATGCAATTTAATAATTTAAGTAACATTTTATTACATGTGTAAAGACCAAAGCATTTCTGTGAGTGACAGTGTTTTACTGTTGGGTGACACGTCACTTGTTGATCTTTGATGATAATTCAATTTCACCATGCAAAGAATGCAAATGACTTCTGTTAAACGCCCTGTCTGGCTTTAATTTATGAATCAATTATCCATAAATAATGTCTTTCTCATCTAGTGGGAAACGGTTACTCTGTTTGGGGCTTTTCCTGCATGTGTGTAAAAATATTAGCGACTCTGTTCAGTTCGTGTATTTTTAGAAAAGCACACAACAGAATGAAAGTTGTGAAATTAAACAGATAATCCTACTTGAGTTGAGATATTAACTTTGACAATCCTAATATTTATCGTTTTAAAAAGTGTCTTTATTAAATATAAATTTGGACGCAGGTCTCATTTATCACCTAGGGCTAAATAATTCATTTCTAATTACAATTATTTGTCCATCTTGTTTTTCAGGGAAGGTCCAAGTAAAGAGCTCAGACATACAGGTTGGAGATTTAATCATTGTGGAAAAGGTTTGTTGTCCTTTTTTTATATCCCTTCCCTCTCTTTTGTTGTTCAAGGTATCAGCATAAACTTGCTGCTACGTGATCCGTCACATGAAATCCTGTCATTCTTTCAGTGGGACATTGTGTCTGTCTCTCCCCTTGCTGTCTGTGGTTCGCTTTAATTGCTTGCTAGGGAAATGACCTTGTTCAATTATTCAACACAACGCTAAAATAGGACTAACGTTACAGAACCAGAGTCAATAACATACGTATATGGCCACATTATTGCTAAGTTCAGCATAACTAATATATTAATATCTCTGAAGATTCTAGGCTGCCTAAGTGGGCAACTCTCTCATTTTCAAAACGGAGATAGTACTGAAAGCCCACCTGCCTCTGACCGATGGCTAATTTTTTGTTTTATAGAATCAGAGAATTCTTGCTGATAGGATTTTTCTGAGAACCTCAGAGAAGACTGGTGAGTTTGACTGTTCACATACAAGCAGAACTTTCAGATGATAACTACTTGTGTCATTAGTCAGTGGTTCCCAACAGTGTAGCCCATATGGAGTCTTAATTTTCTTATATATAAAAATAAATTAGATAACAGTGCATTTTTTGTACATTTGTGTAGTCAATTCAACCCAAGTTCACAAAAGTGTCTTACCACAATTAGTTCATCAGATTAACTATACACGTTCCACTAATGTTTTATAACCACAAAGTGTCCAAATGCTTTGTCTTAATTTTGAACAATTTATCTTTTGTTATATATTTTGATTAGCTCGATGATTCTTGAAAAGTGTGTTTTAAGAGCCTCTTGTAATTTCTTGTGAACACTGCTGGTGCTTCACTTACTAGTTTTAAAGTGGCACTTTTAATTCTTGCATACGGAGTAAGAATGTTCTCTGTGTGAAAGTGAGAGAGTGTGTGTATGATTAACTGTTTACCCGGCACTGAGCCATATAAATGACTAACTTACAGTATTTTGGGGATGTACAGCTTTCGCCAGATGCTGCAATTGCTATCTATAGATAAAAAATCAGACAAGCTTAAAATTGATTTTATTTTTATTTGATGTACTTTTATAGAAATGTTTCTGGTTTTTAGCTGTGGTAGACTATGGCTCTTTAAAGTTACTTGCATTTGAATATTTTCAACAATTTGGAACGAATATTCTAAAACACTTTTCAGACTTATGCTGTACATTTTGCTTGTGGATCTTTTGTATCTATAAATATTTCCAGTTTTCTGTATAAATAAAGATTTTATTCATTTTTAAAAGGACAATTAAAATAATACTAGATAGTAATTTAGATTTTATTCATACATTAACCATTTCTTGGTGAGCAGATGCTCTGATGTGTTGGATATGGAATACTGGAACATGAAGAACATTCTCATATTTCACCCATCATCATTTATTTATTTATAGGGTCCCCTTTTTGCATTATAACATTATCTCTTACAATTTCCACAAATTAGTTTTCTTAAAAAAAAATAATAATAATAATAAAAATATATATGTGTGTGTATATATATATATATATATATATATATATATATATATATATATATATATATGTGTGTGTGTGTAGACATTTTTTGACAAGTTGTGGATTCAGCAAGGTTTGATACTTTTGGCAGTCTCAGTATATAGAGCATGATGAACACTGAAGCTTTTGCTCTGAGAGCTTAAAGACAATGACTTTTCCTGTCTACTGCCTACTGTTATATCAATCTTTGTCCAAGATCAATTTGAACAATATGTTAAGCATTCAGAGTTCTTTAGTGTATAGGGGCCAAGGTTTTGGCCTGTAACAAATGCATCCTTCACACATACGTCTCCATCCCTCTCACTTTTCTGTCTGTAAATAAAGAGAATACACCAGAATGGATTATTGAAAGTTGTCAGGTTAAATTTGACTTTTTTTCTGTCAGATTTAAGATAGTGTATTTGTTTTCCAGGTTCATGTTTAATTAGAACCGATCAGCTGGATGGAGAGACAGACTGGAAGCTGCGAATCGCTGTTGCTTGCACTCAAAGACTACCTTCCTTAAGGGTATGAGCCTTGTCTTGCACAAAAACAGTACATTTTCGATTTTGCTGTGACCTTAATGCCTGTTAATAATAAATTATGCAAACATTTGGAAATTGCAGCATGTTTGACTTCTTGTATGAAATACGATGTTATGATTTAGTCCTATAGTCCAAGTCTATTAATGGTGCTTTTATGCTTGGCACATATAAATATTTTCATACCAAAGTAGTCTGAAAGTTATGGAAAATTAAAAAAATGTCAAAGTTGACCACTATATTTGTGTGTGTGTGTGTGTGTGTGTGTGTGTGTGTGTGTGGAATAAATTTTACTTGATTAGGTTTTTATCCAATTCACAAGTTTTTGGCGCTCAATAAAGTATATATTTGTTTATATATAGTATAAACAAATACATACAAATAATAAAAAAGTAAGATAATTTAAGCTGTCACACATCATCACCCATCTACTTCTGGAGCAAAAGCTGCTGCATCCCACATCACATTTCGGATGAGTCTGTAACTCTACCCCCGTAGACATTGAGTGATGTATCCCACACTCAGACTCTCTCAGGCTGATGATACGAAGGCTCATGTTTGATATCACTGTGTATCTGATTTACTGGCCGGAGGGTTTGTTTCACATGGGCCGGTAACTTTACCCCGAGAGACAACTGGAATCCTCCAAACGGCCTGTCTCCAGGTGCCATCGGCGTGGAGATGACACTCACCTCGAGCAAGGGTTCACGTTTGTATTTGTCTTACCGAAACCACTTAATGTGATCACAGAATTAAAATTTCAGCAAGTTGCCGAATGATTGCTGCAGTAAAGCAGCGGGAGTGTTCGGATCGGGTGTCTGGTGGGCTTGACGGTCAGATTGCTAAACGTCCCTGTTTTTCATACTTGCGCACACGTCATCGAATGCAAAAGCCATTATAACTTATAAGCAGCCCGTCAAAGTTTCGTGTCATTTTAATCATGTTGTTTTGTTTGCATTATCTGTTCTGTTTGAAATTCAGCAGGATGTCAGAATGGGCTTATTTTCATGAAAATCACTCTGATTGCTAGTCGCTTTTAGTCCTGCCATTATACTTGCACTAACAAGAGGTTGGGTTTGGGCCGAGCCTAGAATTTTGTTCATGGGATGACCTATCTGGTGCTGATTTATTGAGGTAATGTTTTTTCTCGACCTTTTCCGCTTTCTATCCGCAGGATCTATTCTCTATCAGTGCATACGTTTATGCACAGAAGCCTGAACTGGACATTCAGAGTTTTGAGGGGAACTTCACAAGGGTAAGAAAAACTGCTGTTAATGAAGGAATTTTTAAGAGGCTTCCTTTAGCATGAGCTGTGACGTAACAGCCCCAATTTAAACCCTTTGTTAGGTTTTCTTAGAGGTATGTAATGTTGTGTTGTTGCGCAGTAAACTAAACCTAACCGCTGTATTTAATTGCACATTAAAATAACATGGATTCTCAAAGTGTGCCTGTTCACATGACTATTAGCTGAAGTGTCTCTGGAATGTAAAACCGGCCAACAAGACACATTCCTTGCAACGCTGATGACATCACCGGTTGTTAGGCTCACTCCCAGCCCACTGGCCGAGCACAGTTCCTTATTATCAGCAGATTAGTGCAGTACCGGAGAAAGAGAGGGGGGGGGGGGAACAGACCCATACATGAAGCCTGTCTTTGTTTGAAGTCTTCGCTCTTGGCCACACAGCATGCAGGGGCAGAAGATCACTTCCTTCGCTGAGTCACCCTCCTGAGCCTGCTTTCACAAATCTGCAGCTACAGGGACACACTTTCAAATTCTGTTTCCCACAGTTCTTTACTAGCCGCACACTTGCTGCACCATATAGCCAACTCAGTGCTTTATTTAAAGGAGTTGTTCAATCAAAAAGGTTGCTGTTATTTACTCACAGTTATGTTGTCTAGACCAATAGATGTTACTTTCTTATTTGCAACACAAAAGATGTGTTTTTTAAGATTATTTGCTTTTAAATAAAATGAAATTGAGTGAAGACTGGGAAGCTTAAAAAAAAAAGCACTGTAAAAGCCATACAAGTTAGGGATGACATGAGGGTGAGTAAATGATGACAAAATTTTCATTTATGAGTGACCTATCCCTTTTATAATGTTTTATGGTTCAGACGTCAATATAGCGCCTTACAATGACAATTTAGTTACTTGATTTATCGCTTCTGCTTGTATTATTCTCATTTGTAAGTCACTCTGGATACAACAGTCTTTAAATGTAAATGTGAATATGATTATTCCTAATGTAAGTCAAATGTACGCACATCTTTGTTAGTATCAGAGAGGTCAGTCCATTTCAGTTCTGATGCCTGTGATTTAACTTTAGTCTTGTCTGTACTCTTCTGTATTTAAACAGGTGTGAGTGTGGGTTTATTTAGCTGTACATTGGGGAAATTTGGTGACATATTATATCATGTTTTATAAATGAAATAATTTATTTTAGTGTTAGGTTATAATTTAGGGTTGATTTCTACTATTTATTATTAGCTTTATATACAGTTAATAAAATGATATACATAACTAAAGTTTGGGGTCTGTAAGATTTTCGAAGTGTTTTTAAAAATTATTTTATGCTCACCAAGGCTGCATTTATTTGATTAAAAATACAGTAAAACAGTTATTAAGTATTATTCACAATTTTAAAACCTGTTACATCAGTTTTGATGCTAAATGTAATATATATTTTTAGCAAAACTGATACAATTTTTTTAGGATGCTTTAATAAATAGAAATGTCAAAAGAACAGAATTTATTTGAAAGAGAAATTAAATTGTAAAATTTCATAATGTAAAAGTCTATAATAATTAGAAGTATTTCTTTTAAAAAAAATGAATTTACCTCAAACTGTGGTAGTGCAAAAATAATAATACCGCAAAATCAACAAAAATAAATATATCCTCAGTTATATAGCTAAATGAATGCATGAGCCTAAATATTTGTTGACAGAAAGGGGCTTTCACTTGATTTAGACATAAACTGACAAGTTCACATGCTATAGATTAAAGGGATAGTTCACCCAAAGATGAAAATTATGTCATCATTTATGTTGTTTCTTCTGCCGAACACATAAAGAAAATATTTTGAAGAATATTTGTAATTAAACAGTTTTGATGAGCATTGACTTCCACTGTTTGGACAAAAACTCAAAATATCTATTTTCTTTTATGTTCCAGATTAGGAATAAAGTCATACAGGTTAGCAATAACAAATAACGACTACATTTTTTAACATTTTATGAATGAGCTATCCCTTTAAGTAAGGAGTGTTTTTATGACTTAAATATGATGCAGCCAAATGTTTCTCATTAAACTGTCAGGTTCACTGCTGCAGAAAAGAATTATGAATGCTCATCTTGGAACTGTTTCTTTCCATGTTGACTAAAACTTATACCTAAACGTTTCATTGAACTTTTATCATAAGTATACGCTCCCATTTCTTTGATCCTTATCACTGATAAGAGACCTTTTCTCTTGATGAACCTCTTTTTAGTTTTAGCCAATCTGACAGGTTGGCATTGCTACATTCGTTGGCCAGAAAGAGACAAATCATGAACAAGTGGGCTGTCTCGAATAGAGGAAACATCTCTCTTGTTTTCTGTGTCAGTACGCATGTCTCCGCAGCCACGATGTGTGTGGCCCTCTTTTTCACTGTATATTATACCCTACTGACAGAGGATAATTAGGTATCATCCGTATTCACCCAACCGCAACATGTTATGTGGAAAAAATGCATTTAAAGATTTAATTTCTGTGCCTCTCCCCTGATTTATGGCCTTGCGTCAGAAATTCTGTTCTATTCTGCTCAGCACGGAGCGTGCTAACTCTAAATGAGGCCTTATTATGATGTTCAGCATGGCGCTGTTTTTGTAAACAAGGCAAATCAAGTCAAACCGATTTCACCGTTCCCTCTAAATGGACTGTGCCGCTTAACTGGGCATTAGTGTAATTCAATCCATCGTCTAATTCCCTACTTAACGTTCATCATGATGAAAGTTCATCGATTCATTATTTGTGCTTTGAGTCTTTGTCATTTTTATTGACCAGCTTTTTAAAGGCCATAATTGATAACCATGCTTCCTGTGCAAGATAACCATGAAATCAAAACAGAGTGTATAAACCCGGACTAATACACGACCTCTGTCCCCAAGAGGACCGTGACCCTCCCATCCAAGAGATCTTGAGTATCGAGAACACCCTGTGGGCCAGCACTGTGGTAGCATCTGGTAAGCACAGTCTTTTCCAGCTCAAAATGACTATTTTAGAAATATAAGAAAAACACACGCCTCAGAGGTCTGAAATATTAATCACAGGTCAAATATCTTTTGAGTTTATTGTGTTTTAGAAGAGTGTGTCGTTGATCTGCGATCTGCCAGCATCAAGACCCCCTTTGCTCTCCCGTTTGTTTGTCACTTGAGATCGCCGGACTCATCTTGCTACTATTCAAACAATCTCATGAGCAGAGAAATATGAGGAGCTGTTAATGGGAAGCCAAAGTGTCTGGCTTTTTGCAGTCCAGTCCCTGCGGTGTCAATGAAACGTGTCCCCAAAGAACAGGCCCGAGATCGGTTTTTGCAACTACGCTTTCTCCGACATCTCCTAGGGGTCTGTTGTTTAGAATCTGATCCCAGTCCAACAATAATAGCGGTACTATTCCTTCAAGTGGCCTGCGATTGTGCCAGCGATCAGCCCTTCATTGATCTGTGGTTGCCTCTGTCTTAGTCCTCCTGGGGGTTTTAGAGATTCTTCTTATTCCCCACCATGGTGTGACCTTCAGCCAGAGAAAGTCCTTCCATATCTCCCCACAAAACACAGTCTGGTGACATCATTGCATCCAACCAAGCAGACCCAACACAAAACACCATGGGGAGAGTAACAGATATGCCCTGTAGTCCTTGCCCATTAAAGACCCCCTTGAGAACTGCCTCGGATTCATTGCTTTCCAGACATGAAACGATATGTCAAGCTTAAACAAATTGAGAAATATTTAAGCTCTGCTGCAGCACGTTTTATATTGTGATACTTAGGGGTGTAACTATATTCCAGTGCCACAAATTGGTGCATATCACAGGTTTGAAGCCATGGTACATTTTCGGTTTGGTTCTGTTTGCTGTGGGAGTAGAGTTCATGGCATGACACCAGTAATTATTAAAAAAGACTAGATTACCTTTTAACTTAACAATAATAACAATAATTGCTCTCTGTAATTTCATGTTAATTAATGCATTAACGAATGGGACTTTAAGAATAGTTACTTATTAAAGTGTTATCAATATATATATATATATATAATATATATATATATATATATATATATATATATATATATATATATATATATATATATATATATATATATATATATATATATATATATATATATATATATATATTGCCGCGCAAGTAAATCAAATAATGGCCAAATAATGCAAATAAGTTATTTGAAAACATTACTTTGGCTACTTATAAAAAAATGCATGTGCCATGGAAAAATAAAATGGAATAACTGGACAATAAGGTAATGATTTTAATCAAATATGTAATCAAATATGTACCTCAGCAGCAGGTAGACCAAGAGAGTTTTGCCGTACGTACCGTGGGTAATGTATCCTGGTTCTTCGGCTTGGTTTGAAACTGTTTAAACAAAAGTTGAACTTCACTGCTTCCTCGTTTAGTGGTGAGGCTGTATACTCCATCAGTAATCAGTTTACTTTAATGAATCAGTCCATTACCAAAGCAGCACCATTGATCTGACTATAATAGGCCTCATTGTAATGGTTTATTTCTGGGTGTCCTACATATTGAATCATTTGTCTGAGTCTCAGCTGCATCCGTTAACTGGGAACACACTTTTTGAGCTAATTGTTCATTTATTGTCATCCGTTTGCAATCAGTCATCCAATTTGTCCTTTTATTTTTTATTTTTTGCAGGTACTGTCATAGGTGTGGTACTATATACGGGAAAAGAAATGAGAAGTGTGCTGAACACATTGCAGTCCAAAAACAAGGTGGGTTTGTTTGACTTTGTTTGTGTTCATAAGTAAAATATTAGATTTTTTTTTTTTATTCATTTTCGTCCCAAAGGATAATTGTTTGGGGGGAAAAACACACACAATTTAATGACATATATTAAGTATGAGCTGTGATATCTACAGTTGTATTATAAATACACACATGCCCAGGGAATATTTTTCACTTTAACCTTTCAAAATATACTTGAAACAAACCAAATAAAAATAGCGAACAGTTGAGGAGGTTTTTTCAACCCTGATCTTAGTGATGAATTTGGGCCTGTCGATGTGAAAGGACAACCCCAGAGAGATTAATCTAGAGGGAAATTAACCAACCAAGGGCTTGCGTGACATTTGTGGCAGAGCCTTAATCCTGCAGAATTCCACTTAATGATTAGATACAGTGGACGTCAATGCTTTAAAAGTAAACTTAAAAACGTCAAATCCCATTACACTCATTACCCCTCCCTTAACTGACCCCTGCTGTCTTTGGTTTTGACATTGTTTTACTTGTATGTGCACTACTGTTAAAACATGTGGGGTCGGTAAGATTTTTTTTTTTTAAAGAAGTCTCTTATGCTCAACAAGACTGCATTCATTTTATAAAAATATACAGTAAAACTGTAATATTTTGAAATATTATTTCAATGTAATATATTTGTTTACTGTTTTAAAGCTGTATTTTTCTCCAGCCTTAAGTGTCACATAATCTTTCAGAAACATTCAGAAATCATTTATTATTATTATCAATTTTGAAACGAGTATGAACAGACAATACAATTAAAAACTGAATGCGGCTGCTCAATGCAGTGTGCCGAACAACAGTCGCATCCCAGATCAGCAGGAGTCAGATTTCATTTATCACATGAGGAGAGTGAGTTGAGCTGACTGACAAGAAGAGTAAGATGAGAAAGACAAGACGATGGCAAAAGATTTAGTTTCAAACAGAAATGCAAAAGCGCCTGTTTGGCAATATTTAGGATTTTTAAAAGCCTGTAGACTTTTGCCGTTTGTCTAAAGTGATTTTGGAAGTTTTTGTAATACTAATTTCTTATTTATGAGGTTTCACAGTGTTTGCTTATTTTTACTTTATTTAAACTTTGTGTAATTTATTAATTTTATTTGATATCAAGGTGTCTACCGTGACTCCAACTTTCTTATTCGTTTTGCTAATAAATGTTCTATAGCCTATTTCTTATGTATTTGGTTCCACAGTGTTAACTGATTTTCTTTTTTTTTACTTTAAGTCTAAGTTATTTTATATAAGGCCTATAACGTGTATTTTTTTTTCTTTTTGTTAATAATAGTTCTATGTTAAATATAAGTGAGTTCTCATTTTACTGTTTTGTTCTATCCATTCAAGCATTTGATGCAGAATTGCTGCTAATTTGAAAGTGAAAGTAAAATGCGCACTGGCATTTATAAGCTACGTAAAAGGGAAGGCAAGCGAGGAAAAGAGATGATACTGGTATTATTGGTATTGTCACACGCCGATTAACCGGTGGGAAAATTTCATGACTGTCAACACAACCCTATGACTTACTTGATCTTAATAGAGTTCGTAGTGTTATGTCTGAAATCAGATGTAATTTGGTTGACGTTAAAGTACTGTATTCTACTTATTATAGTTTAATGTTGTTTAAATATGAAAAGTCAACTATAAATGAACTAATTGTAGATTAATTTCTTCAAGAAGCGTAAACATTGTAGGGCTATCAAAACAAGATTCAAACATTATTTGATCATCCCAATTACCCTGTCATGGTAAAGTTGGCTCAGCATCTGTACAATTATTAATATTATTATTTATCCAAAAGCAGAAGAGAGTGTTCGGGGAAACCTGTGTGAAAACAGTCGTTGTTTTGGCAATATCATTTGGCACACTCTACTGTCAAATAAGTTAATGCTTAATGTGGTTTTCCTGTTTGAAATATATTTGAGTAACTTTAGAGTAAATGTTTGGATTAAATTTATTAAAATATATTATAAGTGCATTTAATTTTATTGAATTTGCGTACATCATTTTATTAGACATCAGCCTGTCACAAAAAAACATCCTAAAAACCCATAGTGGTTAACCACTATTCTTCATGTCATGAAGTGTTTCATACCCTGTCATGGATGCTGCAAGATGTGTGTGAAAGCAGCAGCTTTGGCGGAGCTCATAGCTCTACCATGTTCTTCTGTATGTGAGAGTGGAATTCAATATCTCAAGGAGATGATGTCAGAAGTGCCAATACATGGAACGAGATGGGGCGGGAAAGTCGATACGACTCGGCGAAAGTCACGGAGAACGTTTTCGCCTCTTATAATCTGTTGTGACATTCCTTGAATAAAGCTCTAAGGTCTCACTAGAAGCTGCTGACAGCACATAAGCCATCACTTTACATGGTGTATGTGTGTGTCTGTCGTTGTAATATGGAGCGATATTCTCTTTAAAGATCGAAACCTTGGTGGTCTAAAGGATGTGACAAAGGCTTGAACAACCGTCTTGGCTGACCAGACACTGCTCCCTACTTAAGGTGTTATAATCTCTGTTATATTTAAACAGTGTAACTTTATTTGATTTGATTTTGATTTTAAGTAGATGCTAAGATACATTTTATTTAATAAGTATATAAGTAGAGGTCTAAATTCAGTTTAACGCTGATAATTTTAGTTGATAATATGGTTTGGTAAAGTGTAGAAACTTCTCAAGGCCTTGTCAGCAGTCCTACACCGTGGATGGCATGTTCTATTTAGCTGTATTGCATATCCAGTTTCTGGAGCACTAGTATAATGCCATATTGTTGCAACAGCCTCTGTATTCTTGATGGATTTCAACCAATGAATATTCATTATGCAGGCACAAAGTCGTCATCAAATTTCACACACAAAACATACAGGCAGCGAGGGCAGGTTGAATCATTCCTTTCACTTTAAACGAGGCCCGGATGAATAGAGTAAAATATGCACTCTCGATTCATTGATAGCATCTTCAGCTTGAGGTAATTGAGTCGCTTTTTCCTCTCGGGCTGAATGAATAACGGCTTCACCCGATCCCCGGCCAGCTTTGCAAAATTCAGCCTCTGCATTGTTTTGCCCCCATAAGGGGGGGGGGATTCCTCCCTTTCAGCTGGGGAACTATGTCTTCTGTCTTAATTTTTCTTCATTTTAATCCTTCCATTCCCCCCTTTTTCTTCACTAGCTAAAGCATAAAGCTCTGAGTGGGGTTTTAAACTACAGCTGATAAATCAGACTGCAGCTCTTCTCTCCCAGTGTCTCCCAGTTTACTCAGTCCTCCAGGGACTGGGGGCCATAGCCAGTTGGGGGATTAATTTTGCTTGCATTTTTTTTTTTTTGTCTTTTCTGTTCAATTTGTCCAACCCCTCTCCCCCTCAACCATCCCTTTCACGCAGATTCCTTTTCTCAGGGGACGGTGTTATGTGTTGCTGTTTTATTAGCGTGCTGCCAAGATGAAAGACCTCAGTGTTTTCGCACAGGCCACGCTGTCGGCCCTTGCCAGTGAGAAACAAGAAAAACTTTTTTTTTTTTTTACATAATTTTCCCACATATTCCACTGGCTGAGGGGACATACTTGAGAGAAAAAACTCCAGCTCTTTTGTCAGGGGGCCGTTTCTATGAAGAGGCGTTCTGCTTTTATTTTTCCGGTTTTTCCTCCTGTGCTTTTCACAGTGAGACGACAACAGCAGAGGGCTTCTTGGTTAAATGCCTCTCATCTCTTCTCTCCTCCACATACATTATTAGCATGAGAAAGGTCTGCGGTCTGGAACAGGTCTGGGGGACATTGATCAGTGCTGGCTTATAGGCAGGTTGTTTTATTTTTCATAAGAGTAACATTTCGGATCACTCCAGATGAGAGGAGCCCTCAAGGTTCTTGTTCTCAGAGGGGATATCACATGCTTTGGATAAGAGCGCTTAAACCAAATCAACTACTCATTCATTGTGGGAGCTTTTTTGGAGTGTGTTCTAAACAGCCAATAATTAAGTTCATCAGGGAATATTCATTACTAAATATTTTTGAATATTTCAATATGTATTTACTGTTTTTAAACTACTTAAGTACTTAATTTTGGTTGGTCAGTGGCATAACATAATAATATTTATAATTGACTAGTTTCATTCACCTATCAGATTATGGCTTAATTTTCACATTTTCACAGTTTATTAAAACTTAAACCTGTTAATAAAATACTTAAATTGGAATTCCATGCCCATTTATACATTAAATGAGGGATCAACAGCCAATATTTATTGCAAAATACACCTTCACAGGATGATTTAAAGTGATACTGACCAGCTAAATGTACGTTATCTCTTACTTGTCATCTCTTCACTATAGTGTAAGGCCCAATCCCAATTCTATTTTATGCCCCTTCCCCTTTCCCCCGTAAAGGGGTAGGGGAGAAAATATTCCCCTAAGGATTGGGACACCACTTCTATGCCGTCACACATCATCTTTCGTCGTCTAGCTCTTACAATACCCACATATACTGGTGTGCTGGTGTGCATTAGAGCCTTTAATTATCTTTCTGTATTACCATATTTTTCGGACTATAAGTCGCACCTGAGTATTAGTCGCATCAGTCCAAAAATACGTCATGACAAGGAAAAAAACATATGTAAGTCGCACTGGACTATAAGTCACATTAATTTAGAAGCAAAAACCAAGAGAAAACATTGCCGTCTACAGCCGCGAGAGGGCGCTATATGTCTTCAGTGTAGACTACAGGAGCACTGAGCAGCGTAGAGCGCCCTCTCGCGGCTGGAGACGGTAATGTTTTATCTTGGTTAATGTCTCTTAGTTCATTTCTCTTGGTTCATGTCAAATTCATTTTGATAAATAAGTCGCACCTGAGTCACAGGACCAGCCAAACTATGAAAAAAAGTGCGACTTATAGTCCGGAAAATACGGTAATGAGCTGCTCACTGACACACATATATCGTAAACCACGCAGCCCACACATCCAGGAGAAAATAAACTTGTCAACACTGCCCCACGACTTTTATTAAATACAGTTTAAATACTGAATCGCTACATTATATTTTCCAGTGACGAGAGGATTCAATCGCTGTTTTTAAGTAAACTCACTCTAAAAAAGATAAACACACATAAATGCATCTTCCATTTCTCTCTCTCTCTCTCTCTCTCTCTTTCTCTCTCGAATAGGCAATATTTGAGAAAATGGTTTAGCGATTTCTAATTATTGTGGGGATTAGTCTACGGCAGTTATCGCCCTGATCAGACATATGCTGTGGCAATATCATGCAGTCTGTAATGATATGACGTTAGCAAATATTAAGTATTAAATATTTTTGCAAACATTTCTTTGAGTAACATGACCATTAATATTAACTCACAATTGAATGTAACATAAAACAAATGATTACTTTTCATTAAAATCTTTATTTATGCAAAAAAAAGTTTAAATTTATTTTTAAAACTTTTTTTTCACTGTAGCAGCCATGTTTCCGAGATAATTCATACCCCCTTTGTTTGAAGTGTGGTCCCGAAAAATCTTCGTTTGAAGGGGCTATCTGGCCCTTCCCCTTCCCCTACACCTCCAACCAAAAGATAATCTATTCAAAAAAGAAGGAAAGGGGAAGGGCTAAGGGGTAGAATTGGGATAGGACCTTAGTTTAAACACTTATTTAAGCATCTCAGACTTTCCCATCTCTTCCTCTACAGGTGGGACTGTTGGACCTGGAGTTAAAACGCCTAACAAAAGCTCTGTTCCTGGCTCAGGTGGTTCTGTCTGTTGTTATGGTGGCTTTGCAGGATTTCTTGGGCCCTGGTTTCGAAACCTGTTCCGTTTTGTGGTTTTATTTCATCCCCATCAGGTGTTTATAACATTATTACCCAGATTACTCTAATGTGAAAATATAACAGCAAAATCTTCAAAGCTTCAGCAGTGTGTAATGAAAAGATATGAAATGAAAGATAAACATATTTTAGTACAAAATGTATGTATGTCTGTTTAGTCTAAGAGTAAAATTGGACATGGGGAAGTCGGCTGGATGATCATGAAGGATGAGAGTATTCCAGGTACTGTGGTTCGGACAAGCTCCATCCCAAAAGAACTCGGCCATTTGGTCTACCTGCTTGGAGACAAAACGGGTATTTTATTTATTTATTTATCCCCCCCCCCCCCTGTCTTCCTTGTTTTATTTCCTCCCGCTTTCGTGTTGAAACCACTCTGCCCATCCGAAGCTTTATAATAACTATTGATTTTTCTCCTGATCTTAATCTTTGTGAACTGTTTTTCCAGGCACTCTGACCCAGAACGAGATGGTCTTCAAGCGCCTCCTTCTCTTTACTGTGTCATATGGAACAGACACTATGGATGAGATCCAGAGTCACATCATCCAGTCCTATGCTCTGGTGTGACTGACATGTATCACATTATACATCACCATTAAGACATTCGCTTTCACTATAGTGAGAGCTTAAGGAGTCTCACATCCTTCACAAAAACTGCTGCCGTCTTTGGTGTGTGTGTGCGTTTTGTGCCAACAGCTGGGTGACACAATGTTAAAAGCCACAGTAGCAATTGATTTTCATGCTTCACGGTTCTTCATTACTGTGATGATGGAGTGGCAGGCAGGTTTGAAATGTACCCATGATATGAACGATCATAGCCTTATTATATCCCCCCTCAGGACGTGTCAAAGTCCGTGTCCAACAACTTGTGTGAAATTGAGTTTGACAGAAATCAATAAACATAATGTAATTTACAGCTTAACATGCTTTGGTGTGCACAAGGCAGTTAAAGCTCAGATTCTCTCTGGAGTGTTATGAGTATAAAGAAATTACTATTAAAAACAGCTGTTTTTTGTAGAGGGCAAACCCCATCGTCTTATTTAAGAGTGTACGGAGGGATCTTGCCTGTCCATCTGGGATTCTGAACTCAAAACTTTGTTTTGAAATGTCAAAATTTGATATTCATATGTAGACAATGTGGTTCAGTTTAAAACCTTGCAAGTTTTTTGTGGCTCTATTATAGTGTTCTTAGCTTTCCATAAAATTGTACTGTAAACGTGAAGTATGTAATTTTTGTGGCACTAAATGAAAATGAAATGAGTCATTTTATGACTCTTTAATAGCATTAACATCTTAGCTTTTCCATAAAGTTGAACTTAAAAGGCAAAGTATGTCATTTTTGTGTTAATATAAAGGTGAGAAAAATCAGGACCTTCAAATAGTATAAAATTTAAATTAAACATTGTTGTATATATATATTTAGTCCGGATTCTGATTATTTATTTAGTCTGTAAATTTTTTTGCCATATCACTGTTCCTCTCTTTCTTGCATAATAAATATGATGTTATTAAGTATAAAAATTAAATATATATGATTACTAATGCCAATAAACTGATAATGAATTAATATTAATATTCTCTATTATTTTTTCAAAGTAAAACAAAAATACATATTTCTTTTAATGTTTTTAAATTCTACAAGTGAATTTAGACATCACAACATTTATAATTTACACTATAAAATTGACATTCTTTGTTTAGATGTTCTAAATATTGCAGTTAACAATGTTATGAAATTTTTATTTTTTTAAGATTAAGTCAGCAAACATAATCTAAGTGTAAAAATAGGGAACATTTCGAATCCCAGTCAGTATGTCATGCCTGTTTACAACTGGCTGACTGTAAAATTATCTAATCACATATTTACTGTGTATTTATATACATATTCAGTTTGTCGAATCAGGAACCTAACTTACAATTTTGAGAGAGTGAGCCAGCAGTGGGGTGTTATTATGTACCTGCAGCTGTGATTTGAAGGCTATGTGCAGGTTGTCATCTCTTCCCCTCGGCAGAGCTCTGAGGAAAGAAGAGTTCATCAAGAGAAATATCCTGCTCCAGTGGAGCACAGCAACCCCTGTCAAACACACACACACACACACAGGGGTGCTTATGTAAATTGGTAAGTTTCGGAGTCAGGGTGGGATTCCGACATCGCTGTGTGGGGAGACACCGATGAAATCCTCACGCTTTTTTTGCCCAGTGTGTCTTGAGACTGAGAGAGCACAGGAGAACAAATGATCAGCATACACTTTCTGACCAAGTCACCCGTACTTACACTGCACATGACTTTATCAGATTATGACATAACTTGGTAATTTAACTGATTTTTATATGTGCTGGGCTGAATCCTTTTTTTGAAACAAATATCTGTTGCTGTTAGTGAAAGGAAAGGGCAACTTAAATTGTCACAGTATTACTGTATTATTGATCAAGTGATGTTATTTCTGAAGTTAAGGCACACACTTGTTATTTCATATTTGTGTCTTTCCAGGTGAGCTCGGCGCAGTCTAATGGCAACATTACGAGTTCAACACCCTCTCGTAAACTACACCCACCTGCGCCAAAGGTCCGCAAGAGTGGGATCCATGAGGCCATGAAAGCCATCGGCCTCTGCCACAATGGTAAACCAGTGTACGAATCCCGTGTTAACGGTGCCAGCGCGGAGCCAGAGAGTACAGAGGCCGACCAGGACTTCAGTGACGACAACCGCACTTACCAGACTCCAATCCTGATGAGGTAAGTATGATGGGATGTTCTGTTTATTTGTTTAATAAGTTGTTTACTTCTTCTTATTATTATTTTTTTCTTTGATTTTTTATTGTTGTGTATTTTGTATTTAGCATTTTACCTGTATTTACCAACTTGTTGTTGTTGTTGTTTTGTGGCATTTCCTGCCTGAGTGGTTCTAGCAAAAAAAAAAAAACAAACAAACAGGATTTGTTTTTATTTCATTTAGAATTCAAATAGATTGCATTGACACTGGTCTCCTCATTCCTCTAACGGTGTAATCCTATATATCGCTGCTTTAGTATTTATGACTCCCCCCACTTTAGCTTTGAATTTACTGCCTTATTGGATGGTAATATAGACTCTGTGTTAGTAGAGAAATCTGAGAGGACTCAATAAATATCAGAAGCAGAGGGGGCAGGGGTAGGTCACACTCCAGGAAGGACTCGGTCATCATTTGTGTTGAGAGATCGTAGATATTTATAGATCCGTTGTAGAGCAACAATATTTTGAATGAGTTGTTGGTAAGAAAAGCACTAAATAAATGGCAGAAAAAGCATTGAGGCCAAACATATGTCACGAAGGCAGCGGCCCTCAAAAAGATGGAGGGAAACATCAGACTCATTATAGTGGTTTTTTTTTTTTGTTTTTTTGTTTTTTAACAGAAAGGAATGAAGAGTTGTTTGAGGCTCGACTTGGAGGTATAATTCACCCAAAAATTACATTTCTGTCATCAATTACTCACACTCTCATAATCTTTCAAACCTGTGTGACTTTCTTTCTTCAGTGGAATACAAAAGACGTTTAGCAGAATGTTTGGCATTGCTTTTCATCGTACAATGACAGTCTCAGAAAAAAAAAGCCATAAAAGTATTGTAACCATAATCCTTATGAAACCAAGGTATACCAAACTTACTGAATGGACTGTATTTCCATCCTTCACAGCCTCATTTTCATTAGCATATGATATTTTTATATCGGAGCTTCACATTTTGTGAAGCATTTCTATTTTGTTGTCTATGGAATAAAGATAACCATATCCATTCTGAACAAGGTGAGTGTGATTTCACCAAGTACAACGTGTTCCTGGAACAACATTCCAATCAACCAATCAGAATGGAGATATAACCTTTCAGGAAATATCTGTTTTAGGCTTACAATCAGGGTTAGGTACTTCTGCTCCCTTGCTAATCAGCTATCATTTCCCACTGATTTTAGGAATAGATTATGGGTATTGTTAGGTTTAGGGGTAGGGATTGGGTTAAGTCTATATTTTGGACAATAAATGTTGTTCCAGGATCATCAAAAGATGTTGATCCATGAAAATGCCCTACTTGGCAAAATCACGGCGACCTTCTGAACACCATGGGTGAGTAAGTAAGTGAAAACAACATTTTCGTGTTTAGGTGAACTAATTCTATACACTGTTTGCTGTTTGCTGCAGGATCTAATGTAGGTGAACTAATGAAAGGCAGTCGTTTTCAAAGCATTGATTGTTTTCAAGAAAATGCGCCAGTCATTATATAAATATATATTCTGGTGCTCTTTAATTTTTCCTTTATACAGGCCAAGCATCTTTTTCTTCAGGACCTTCTTTAGACGCAGATATCTTTTGAGAGTGATAAAAGGAAAAAGAAATCTGTCCATCTCCCTCTTTAGTGGAATTGCCTGTCCTCTCTTCTCCCTTGATGTGTCTACTTATTTATTTTCTTTAATGCCCAGGTCTTATCTCTCCAACGTCTTCACTCCGGGATTGATCAATATTTAATTTTCTCGGAGAGACTAGCGGTTAACACTAGTCTTTCTCTACGTGTCACTCTCATCAGCGCCTGTGTCTATGTGTGCTCGCTCAAAGACCTCCAGCATCTCCAGCCTTTAATATGACAGACGCATAGCGATAATATTCCTAAAGAGAGCCGAGGTCAGGGATTGAATATCCCAGATGCCTTTCCGCACACTTACTTTAAGTCATTTGTGACCTTTGACCCCAGAGTGTCAAGGGTCAGAGGTTTATTATGACCTTTAATGATCAGACATTGTCATGAGCAAGTCCGTTTGTTATGTCCGATAATGAAGGTTTACTTATGAGGGGTAATAGAAGTTCACTGAAGGTTTTATTAGTGGTTTTGGCTTATTCAGATGAGATGACAGTGTCCAGTGGCTGTTGACCTTTGGTTCTTCTAGGGAAAATATAGTATTGACCTCTAACCCTTAGCCTATTAAATAGAAGTTGTCACAAAAAGATGGGACACTCGGACAAGAGAGTTATGACATGTTCAATTCTTTCAGAATGAGGTTTTGTTAAAATGAGGTTAAAGCTGATGCAATCTTAGTCTGGTTTTTATTAACAGAATAATTTGATGTATTTTTTTTTTTTTTTTATTATTATTATTGCATGTGTATTTTACAATTGTGACTTCCAGGCCTAGATAAGTTCGTAATTAATAACAAAATGTAATCATTTATAAAAAAATAAAATAAAATAAAAATAGTTTGCAATGAAATGTATGATAGATAATACAAGAAATTGTTCTTTGTGAGTGCGATCTCTAGAAAGTCTTTTTTTAAAGCCAGTAATCAAACAGCTGGAAAAGTCATGAAAGTCATTGCTCAAAAAGTGTGAAATAATATGCTCTCGTAAATAACAACGATAAGCGAAAGATAGGACTCAGATAAACTTCTCTCAGCATATTCCTGGATGAAACTGCTCTGTCAGATGAAACCATCTCCACTTTGCCTTCTTTATGACGTCGTATCATATTTCCTGTCACATCTGCTCTCTTTATTAAATAACAGCCACGTCTTCATGTGGTCGTAGGTCACATGGTGCAGTTTCAATCCTCTCTGCTTCTTGAAGGCACAGTGATCCTGGTTTATGATTACAGCTTTTCTTCCTGTACTGCTGAAATGATTGATAGAGTGTATTAAAGGCTCTCCCCTGTGTTGTAAAACAGTTCCCTGCTCGTCTCCTGAAGGCATTTCTCTACCACCTGAGTTACTTTTGTGTGTGTGTGTGCTCTTGAGGGCATCATTTAGCAGTGTCAGGCTTATAGTAGACTGGCTAATTAGTCATATCACATTGAAATGCCATAAACAAGAGTGCTAGCTGTGTTCTGATGTGTGTAATAGCAAAGAAAGCAGTTGTAATCACAGAGCTGCAGAAGAATTAAACGGCATAATTTGCAGGGATGGTTATGATCTTTCAGTCTTGAGATAAACAGTGCGTGCAAAGTAGTCTTGAGACACAACTGAATAAAATTTTATGTATTACTATCTTTTCTAATTTCATGCAATTTAAGACCTTTTGAATCTTAAAACTTTGTCGGTATTAATGCAAATGCCTCGGATGTTTTTGAAAGAAAACCAAAGTCTTTTATTTTATATGCATGTATTTATTTATGTAATGAAATGTTTTATTTTTCACTGGAAGCAAATTCTATGTGTGTGTAAAGTAGGGCTGCACAATTAATCGAATTTCTAATCGCGATTACAATCATGGATGCTACAATTACGCAATCACTCAAAGTGGCAATTAAGTCCACTTATGTTATTCTGCACGCTTGAGATATGTTTTATCTTTTTACATGTTATCTTAAGGGTTTTTCCCATTATTTACATTTTAGCCTTAATATAACATTATAATACCATTCATATTTTTTATAATTTTAAAAAGAAACCAATCAAATGTATAGTTGAAATTTGAGGCTTAATACTATAGAAAAGCACTGAAGGTTTTTCAGTTGGAGTGTTTTCAGCTCGTTTATTTTCATTTACAAATACGGCATGTAGTTACATCAAACAATGGTAAACATCATTCAATGTAAATTGTGAGAATCGTAATTAATAATCGCAATTACAATAACGGGATGATTCAGATTTTATTTTATTGTTTTAATTTATTTTATTTTATTCATATTATATATTTTTTTTCATTTATATTACTTTTGAATAATATTTACCTATCTATCTACCTCATTGATTTTTTATTTGTATTTTTTTATTTACATTTTATTTTTTTATTTTATTTTTAAATCTAATCATCAGCCATATTACAAAAGACTATAAACATACCCAGCTCTTTGAAAATGTTCTTATCATTGTGAGCAAAAAATGTGCATGTAATTGGTCACAATAACACATTTTCACAACAAATAGTTCTTTTGTGTTGGTGGCGGTGGTTTGCTGGACTGAGAGTGTGTGTTTGACTCTGCTAAACAGAGACCTGACGTCCCTCAAGCTGAAGACCCCAGTCGGACACATCTTGACCTATTACATCCTCCAGATCCTTCCCTTCACCTCTGAGAGCAAGCACATGGGCATTAATGTCAGGATGTGTATCCAACTACAAGTGTGCAAGTGTGTTTGTATGTGTTCAGAATTACATATTTCCCTCATTTCAAACACTAAAAACATCTGGAGAGAATATGAATGCCCCTCTTTAATTTGGCTTTGTGTCCTTTAGCCTTTGTTGAGTGAGCTATTATATACTTCAGGACTCTGTGTATTTGAGTGTTCTGTGAGTGAGTGATGTTTGCTGTATCGTTTGTCTGTCTGTTACAGTGCATGCATAAGAGTATTTGTGACCTAAGCTTTTTGTGAGATTTTGTGTTCTACGTTTGGACATGGTAATGGCTTAGACATGATTTGGATTATATATTTTTAAGTGTTCTGTATTGAATTGACTGTTTCAGGAGGAGGCTCCCGGCGACATCACGTTTTACATGAAAGGGGCTGATGTTACCATGTGAGCATTGTACAGTACAATGATTGGCCGGAGGACGAGGTGAGAATGCATGTACCATTGTTGATGAGAAAATCGGCATTCTGCTTTTTTATGTGGGTTGGTGAGCTTATGAATAGATCTAATTGTCTGTTTCTGTGACCCTTCTTTGCATTTTGTTTTGTTTTGTCTATTTGCATTGCAATTGTTTTTGTACCTGATTCATAATCTATCTTTGTGTGTGTGTGTTGTGTGTGTGTGTGTGTGTGTGTGTGTGTGTGTGTGTGTGTGTGTGTGTGTGTGTGCATTTGTGTGTCTAGCTGCAGGAAAAAGCAATCAAATTTTTGTAGTGTTGTGTGTGTATATGTGTGTATATATATATATATATATATATATATATATATATATATATATATATATATATATATATATGCCATCGCAGGAATAAATTCCATTTTAAAATATTTTAAAATAGAAAACATTAATAAAATGTTTTTACTGTATTTTTGATCAAATAAATGCAGCCTTGGTGAGCATAAGACTTTCAAAAACATCATAACATCTCCAAACTTCTAAACACTAGTGTATGTACATATTACAGTTACACATTTATAGTATAAACAAGTAAACTTATAGCCCCGGTTCCTGTATTTCTGTCATTCCAACTCACTTTCTCAGTAGATACCGCCAATGTTTTTGGCATTGAATCCCTTGTAGGAATGACTTAATGAACAGATCGCTGTTGAATGAAAAATCAACACATTTGATAAGGAAGCACTTAGGATGACAAACAGGTCGGCTTGTCCTAGACTCTGTGATCAAGGACAATCTGCTCAGTCCATCATCACACATGCATTTCTCGCTTTAATGATTACAATTCTATTGGCAATAAGCAGTCGATGAGGGGCGGAGATGAGGCTTATTAATTAATGAATGACCTCATTAAGGGCATATGACTGGGAGCATCATGTCATAATCCTCATTGGTCTATTCATGATGCGTTATGTGTGTGTATATGCGAGACGCTGCTATAAGGACAGGTCAATAAGTAATCACTGCTTCACTTTCATCTGTTGAATTCTCATATCAAATTTAAACTGCTGCCCCACATGTTTTACAGTCTGCACGAAGATTCCCACAGGCACTGTTGTATTTTTCACAATTGATCCATTCTGTGTGTGTGTGTGTTTGCATATCTATATTTGCGTGACAGTGTTTTGATGTTTCCAGTAAATACAATTGTGTTAAAAGCTTTTTTTATATCTTTGTTCTCATGCTTTCTGTATACCAATTGAGTTCACGTTCTAATGCACAACCACTCTCACAGCATGGCTGTAGCTGATGTAACTGTAGTTGTGTGTTGCATTATGTTGTCTCAGTGTGGGAACATGGCCAGAGAGGGCCTCGGACACTGGTGGACACTAAGAAACAGACTGAACAGTGATAAACCAGCTGTATTTCCACCCTCAGTAAGTTAAATAAATTAATATGTTGTTCATATATATATATATATATATATATATATATATATATATATATATATATATAGATTATCATCTAAGAGAAACAATCAGAGAGGGGAATTGTGAAATAAAACATTATTATTTTTTTTGCAGGCTTAATATTTGAATGGGTTTGACTACTAAATGGCCCCACTTTTTGGGCCAAAGTTAGTGTGTTGCAATAACGGATGCATATGGACAAGGCGGCTAGACGTCTGACTAAATATAATAACTATAACAACCCCATGACTTGAGTAACAAGCAGAAGTAATCAAAAACCAAGTTTGCCTTGTCAGTAAGAGTGGAGGGAGGAGTGGGGTTTGTAATCTGTTGTACTCTTTGTGTTGATGATATTCTATTTATTTGGTTTGAGGGCCTCCTGGCTGTGATTAAAGCATATTCAAAGTCATTGTCTGAAATCTGTCTGTTATTGAAACACTAAAAATCTCAGTCTCGAGTGATAATGTTACTTACACTTTTGATCAGTTCAATGCATCCTTGTTGAATAAAATAATGTAAACAATCTTGCAGAGCCTAATCCTTTGATATAGTACGCTTTGTAATAAAACATTTTTGCAGAATATTTTCTATTTGCTTTTAATATATATTAATAATGTTAGTTATTGTTAATAATGTTGGAGACCTCTTTGAAAGATTATGTTGATGTCGCAAAAAATCATAGAATCAGAGTTTGGAATTGAAATGGTTACACCATTTTTACTATTAAGGCCAGGCAAGTTTAAAATCCTTATTAACTTAGCACCCATTTTATCCATCTTTCTGTCTGTTTAGAGTCATTATAATCAGGTGAAGTTGAGTGCACACGATCGCACCCTGAAGGTGGTGGCAGTGGTGGAGAGTCTGGAGAGAGAGATGGAGCTTCTGTGTCTCAGTGGAGTGGAAGATCAGCTGCAGGCTGATGTCCGGCCCACACTGGAGCTCCTCCACAATGCTGGGATCAAGGTACACATACAATAGATCGCCAAAAATATGTGAACACCCAAACACCCTACCTATATATGTATGAAAAGCATTAAATATCCTGTCTACACTGGATGCGATGCGACAAAATACAGCAGAACCCATTATAATCAGTGATGCTGTCTACACTGGATGTGGTGCGACACAACATGACAAATCCCCGACAGTAAACTGATGCCTGACTCTTTTTATGACGTCCTAACACAAATTCCAAATGATTTGCAGCAGTCACTTTGTTGCATCCAGTGTAGACCGCCTCAAGCTGTGTAGGTGTAATAATGATAATTAATATTGGGTTCTTCTTTATGTTTCAGATCTGGACGTTGACCGGAGACAAGCTGGAAACATCTATCGCCAAAAGTTCCCGATAAGTTTCTAAAAATCAAGACATCCACGTTTTCAGAACCTAGTTCTGATCCTGATGATTTGGATTTTTAAGTGAAGTGGATTTAGTGTGAACGCTCTATGGGGTTTTTGTGACAGGTGTCCAACAGGGCCGAGGCTCATCTGGAGCTGAACTCCTTCAGAAGGAAACACAACTGTGTGCTGGTCATATCAGGGGACTCTCTGGAGGTAAAAAACAAAAACATTATGTATGATCAAGATTGATTTTCCCCCACTGATTATATGTGGCCCATCAGGTCTGAGCTACTGTGTGAATGAATTTGAGCTGGCGTGTCTGTGCCCTGCTGTGGCTTGCTGTCGCTGCTCTCCCACGCAGAAAGCTCAGATCGTTCGATTGTTACAGCAACATACAGCCAACGGAACATGTGCCATAGGTCAGTCCTCTCCACGTCTCTCCTCAGACTGTTGAGCTTTAAGTCCCATTATCCAGTAGCTGAGACAAAACCCACTTAAACTGAACTCTCTCCAAGCACATGAATCTTTGAGAGTGGTAAAGATGACTGTCTTCACAGTGTCTTCTCATGTTTTCTCCCTATCATCTTTCTTATCTCTGTGCTCAGGCGATGGAGGAAATGATGTCAGCATGATCCAAGCGGCAGACTGTGGTATCGGTATTGAAGGGAAGGTGAGGCATTTCTCATTAACGTAGATTGTCTATTCCTGTTGCTGTAACTTTTTTTTCTCCCATTTCATCTTTAATTAAATGTTTTTTCCATGTCAAATAAATTTTCATTACCAGAATGTGTAGGTGTTTTTATTTTATTTTTTTCTTATTTTGGGTGTAATTCCCTTTACTGTTATTATTTATTTATTTTTTTTGATTCTCATTACTGTAATAAAGTTTTTTTACATTTAATATTAAGTTAAATATAATATCATTGCAGTGTTCATAATATTTATATTTTACATTTTAATATTTAATTTTAATATAGATATGTATAACATAAGCATTAATGTTTATTAAATATTTGTTTTTGTTTTTAAGCCACCTTAAAGCCACCAATAATGGTTTATTTATACAATACATTTTAATATAATTGTTGGCATTATGTTAATGAGAATTTAGGGGAGAAATATGCATAAATGATGTGAAAATACAAATCATCTTAATAGTCATATACATTTTTATTTTGAGGAAAAAATATTATCCCGGCATATTCTTGACATTTATCGATTCATAGTTTTTTTTGCAAGGAAAACATAATATACTGAGAAATGTTTATATTCAGTACATTTATTAACTCTTTTAACCTAGCCTAAAAAATCATGAATGATAAACAGAACTGTGACATTATAATATTTCAGACTCTGTGTGATTAAGTAGAATTGTCACACAAAGAGTAAAGAGCCTCATGTATATTTCCACTTCTGTAGTGATAAAGTGATCAGAGTCATTAAACTGGTTTGCGCTCAACATAAAACCGTAAACAGACACAATCAGACATTCTTTACAAATAAATCTGTGAACGTTTGATCAAAGAAATAAAAATTCTAAGTGCAATGTAACCTGTCTCCCGTCAATTCAGTGGAGGTCTTTTCATGAATGTGATTTTCGGACCATCGCCAGCTCTTGCACGCACATGGCTGTCTTATCCGCACTGTAAATCGATCCGTGCAGTGAGCAAGAGATCAGTGTCCCCGTCTGACAGCTCCTGCTTTTTAATTAAACCTTAATACAGAGAGACAAGAACAACAGGGAAATATGAGCGAAGATTTCATTTAGTCCAGAGAGTAACCCTGAGGAATGTTCGCTGTATGAAGAGAGGCAATTATGTGACCAGTTAGAGGCCATTAGGCTGGATTGCGCTGGCGTTTATGATTAAAATGAAAACAGAGACGGTTACAGTAGGCTGAGGAGCCGAGTGAGCGTGGAGCAGAGGTCAGAGCTCAAAGCGCTCCTGTGTGAATGGGGGATCAGACCGTGAGCGAGGGTCAAGAACTTTCTTTATCATAGAAGAAACTTGTTCTAGATGGACATCAGTAAACCTTATGGATTTGTCAGGTCTTGCAGTCTAAATAACCCTAGCAGACATTTTACTTTATTATTATCATTATTATTATCGTTAGTCGTTTAATTTGTTAACTACTAATGTGTTGCATACATATGTGTTTATACTTATAACACTAAACTGACAGCTTCATCTTAGTCTTTGTTGGGTCATATCGAACACATTCTCTTGTTGTCCACCAGGGGGCGTCCTGATGGATGTGCACGTGGTGGCGATCTCCTCCACTGCTCTGATGCTGACGGAGCTGCTGATGGTGGCGCTGATGGTCCGCACCTGGCACTGGCTCATGGTCGTAGCCCAACTTATCAGTCTTGGCTGCTACCTCGCTCCCCTCCCCTCGCCTGCCTGAATGAATAGTTTGGTAAGAACTGACGCAAGTCATTTTTTAAACACTCTTATTTCATTTTATATTTTTACTTTATTTTAATGGAATTTATTTCTGTTTTATTTCATTTATTTATTTACTTATTTATTTATCAATACTGTATTTGAAGTTTTAAATACTTTTTTAATGTTTTTTACCTGTCTACCTTCCTCCCTGCACATTTACTGTTTGTCTGGCTATGTAATAAATTTTTGATATGAATTGATATGAATATAAATTTCCTATATGCTCTGGTTTCAGTGTTCGAACAAAACACACATATTTAGTTCCGACTGATATACAATAACTACAGCTTTAAAGCTCTTTCTTCTTCTTTCTGTCCATCTCTGTTTTGTGACTGTGCCTCGGGTGTAGGTCACGTGACCTTAGGAGCTTTCCTGGGTAGGTTTGTCTTTCCCCGTGTTCTCTCTGTTGTTTCACCACACCAGCTATCATTTCCTGTCTCCACAAACATGTCTGTTCTCCGTCCTCGGGTTTCAGTCTGGTGTGGTGTGGGCCCCTGGGTGAGAAGGAGCCATGCAAATATGCCCTAACCCTCACTCATTTTTCAGAACATTCCATCGGTGAATGCATCCCATCTACTTTATCCACAGCCTGACAGACTTCTTTTTTATAATGTGTGAAAAAGGCACCTTGATGAAATTCTGAACATTTTGACCCTGACGTTGTATTCCTCTGTTTTGTTTGTCGTCAGATCTTTCGTTTATCACGACACGGATGTTCTTGCGGAAGGTGTGTGTCATCACGCTGGTCAGCTGTTTGACGCTCTACATCATCAAATATCTGAAGCCGAAATGCTCCACAGAGGAGTTATTCCAAACTCTCCTCCTAACTTTCCATATGGTCACATGGTGTCAAAAGGCAAGTGCACGTGACTTTGAAACTTTGAAATTCATCTATTGCTTTTTTTTTTATGCTGAATGTTAGTTCACCAAAAAATGAACACGCTAACATCATTTACTCACCTCATATTTTTTTTTTTAAACCTTTATGGCTTAGGGTCTTTTTTGGGAAACCCAAAAGGAGAAGTTTAGCCAAATGTTCATGCTGCTCCTTTCCATACAATGGTGAGCATAGGGCTGTCACTTTTCAAAATTGCAACATCTTAAAGTCTACTTTTGTGTTTGAAATTCCTACCTTTAAATTGACATAAAGGTGAGTAGATAATGACCAAACATTAATTTTTGAGTCAGACCATCACTTTAAGCATCGAATACAAATGCCTGAAAGTGCTTTTATGATGCTGTTTACCTGTGCTTCATAAATGCATTTTTCAGTGACATAATGTGATTTGTGCGTGTATATTTATTGACTTCTCATCATGTTTCTGCACTTAAAGATGTTGGCACAGTTCTAGGATGAAACGGTGAGTAGTATTGAGTTCTTGAAGAGGATTAAGCACAAAAAAGAGATCAAGATAGAAATAAAAGAAAAGCCAAAGGGTTTGAGGCACCCACACCTGTCACTTTTCACTTACCGTAAATGCATACAGAGGAAAAAAAATCAGCATTACATATTTTTATTGAATAGATTATGGATTTTTATAGCTTTTTTATTTATAAATGTTATTATTGGTTGTATGTAATGATGTTAATAGTTTCATGATAAAGTATCAGCTATAATGAACCTTTCATCATTAGTATTATCACACCTATTAGCACTATTTTTCATCTCATTTTGGCACATTCTGTATTATTGACTTTATTAATGAGATCTGGGTGGCCGTAATAAATGAAAGATTTTTTATAAGATCATGAAAAACTGCAAACAAAAAGCAGTTGGATATCCTAACTTTGTCCCTTGATGAAGTTGGCTCAGTAATGTGTAAGATCATCTTGCCTTATCTTTATCAAGTCAACTGGTATGAGGAATGAGTTTTATCATTCTCTTTATTTTCCATACTGAGTGTGTGAGAGAGTGTGTGTGTGTGTGTGTGTGTGTGTGTGTGTGTGTGTGTGTTTACAATACTGAAAGAGATGATGTCAAGCACATGCGCTGTTTCTTTCTTGCTGTGTGTTATGATGGTTCTCCAGTCTGCTTTGAAGATGTTGAGTTGTACTGCACTCAGGAAATCCACTGATTTATTTTACTGGATATAAACCTTAAACTAACCCTGTGACAGGCCCAACACCAATAGCTTATTTAATATTTGTTTGAGTATTTGAGTACCAGTTTGAGTGAGTATAAGGTTTTCTCTCTTAAATATTTATAATGCAGCACTGTTTAACTTACCTGGCAATTATTTGTATGCATTGCTTCTAACCACTAGAGAGCGGCATTTACACAGTATTTACTGTCACAGAAGACAAATATTGGACCCATATGGTAACTACATGTGTTGACAAGATTTCTGTTCAATGAGGCTTTCAGGACTGTGACCCAGGTTAAACCAATGGATGTCTTAATTGATTTTACACCAATATATTTTTCTTATTGTAAATGTTGAAAACAATCGTGCTGTTTAATGCTTTTGTGGAAACATAATTTTTAAAGATTTTATGAATTTCAAGGTTCAGAAGAATAGCATTTAAAAAAAATAGAAATCTATTAAATAACTCTTTAAATACTGTATAAATAACGTTTGATCAATTTAATTGCATCTTTACAACAACAAAAAAAAAATAGTAAGAAAAAAAAAAAAAAAAAGAATGCACTGATCCCAAACTTTTGAACTGTAGTGTGTGTGTGTGTGTGTGTGTGTGTGTGTGCATAATATACACATTATTTCATTTGTTTTACTTCATTGTTTGAAGATGTTTGTGTAAAACAGGTATAAAGAATGAGCAGTTGTGTCCAGACCTTTGACTGGCAGTCTGTATGGTACTTTCTGAGACAATGTGTTATCAAGCCCTCCGCCCAGATTCACCCACACACACTCTACGTAGCAGGAAACGTGTGGTTTACAGTGACCCCATGCTAGATGTGATGGTCCACTGGCACTAACATGCCAGGAAGCTTTCTCTTTCATCTTATCTATCTTTTTCTCTTCCTCCCTTTCCCTTCTCTCTATATCTCTGTATCTACCTTTCCTCACTTATACATCAAAACTCAATTTTGCTGTGCCAGCTTTTGCTTAAAATGCCTCAAATCCGTTGCACGTGCCTAAATGGCGTCTCCACCCTTTGATGTGTTTGTGCACTGGACATTTCCGCAGAGGTTGTGGGGCAGTTGCCTTGTTTTATCAGCCGCATGTGGGGCACAACACGCGTCATACTGTTTTGCTACTGTCTCAAGTGTATCTGTTTTTCCAAAGCATTGTGTTTCCTGTAGGTGGACACGGATTCGGGATACGCCTTTAGCTAAGCACTTTCTTACCATCAATGAAAACCTTCAGCTGTGTTTGTTGAAGCTTATTTTAACAGTGTAAAGGTCCACAGTCTCTCCATCAATATAACCTTCACATTTAGTTTTATTTGTTTGGTTAGTAATTTATTTACATTCTTAAAAGGTGTTTTTGATCTATCCATCTGTCTGTCTGTCTGTCTGTTTATCTATCTTATCTATGTGTGTGCGTGTGTGTGTGTGTGTGTGTGTGTGTGTGTGTGTGTGTGTGTGTGAGTATATGTATATTGGGTGCATATATATATATATATAATAATTTCTATCATCCATCCATCTATCTATCATTCTATCTGTCTCTCTCTCTCTATCTCTCTCTCTCTATATATATATATACATATATATATATATATATATATAAATATTACATTATGTGTATTATTATTTTCTATCTGTCTGTCGTTCTGTCATTCTGTCTATTGTTCTGTCTTTCATTCTATCTATCTATCTGTCTCTGTCTGTCTGTCTATCAGTTTGTTGTTCTTTCTGTCTATATATTGTTTTACCATTCTGTGGTTATCTATCTGTCTGTAATTTCATCCATCCAGATTATTTTTCATTATTTCTGTCTGTTATTGAGCTAAAGATTCCCCTGAAAATGAACTATAATTTGATATACATGAATGAAATAATGCAAAAATTATGATTTTTTTTCTCTTAAATCTGGTTTTATTCTGTTAAAATGTCTCATATTTCTTCTCAGGTAAGAAAGGTGCTATTTGTTTAAGAGAATTGGATTGATTGGTTAGTAATTTTTATCCCATTTTTATTGAACCACGTGAAACTTGGGTAATTTATTCTCAGTGGCAGCATTTGCTCAAAACCACTGTCTTAAAAATCGATTGGAATGAATTTCCTGCCATTTGTTGCTCAGCTCGTGGAATCGTGGACAGGTTAGTCACTGTTGTGTCTGGGCTCCACAGTGGAGCTCTGGGCAGAGGGTCTGTGTTTGCTCACTCTGCCTGTGGGAGCACATGAAATCCCTCCCCTCTGGAACACAGCCACAGTTGCCCGGCAACAACCTTACACAACAGGAAACAGACTTGGGGATTCCGTCACTGCGCCGAGTCAAAGGGAGCATTCAGTGGAGACAGGAAGCCCCAAGGTACAGCAGGAGGGCAGGTCTATACCCAAGGCCATGTCATGTAAATACCACCTCAAATTGCTGTTGCTGTTTCTACTTTAAGCACTTTATATGTTCATCAGATTAGTTTTAATGTGGTCTGGATTTTATGACATGGACTCATAAGGCACATTGTAAAAAGACTAAAATAACACATTTGATTGCAATCCCACTGTGACTCAAAAAAAAAAAAAAAAAAAGCTTTTCGTGTACTACAGTACATTATCTTCTCAGTGTATTTTCAACCTGCTTATCATGGTCACATTTAACCCATACATATTTTCAGTTGCTCATAGAGCCCTAGTCATCTGAAGTTCAACTTCTGCATCCAGACAGGGTTTTATCTGTTTTATCTATTTAGGAAAGAGGAAAAAAAAAAACATGAAAGGTCTTTTCCAGAAAACCTCCATCAAATCAGTCATTCCCAGTATTGTCACCCACAAATATAATGATGAGACCTGCCAGGCCAGACGGAACATTGACTTGTAAGAAGAGGTGAGTGGACCTATGACATCAATGACTCCCCCTTTCTGGACCAATCACAGCACAGACAGAGGAACAGTAGGGTGCACATGGGGGTTGAATGTGGTTTTGGTTTATTTTAACAACTTTTAAATGCTGACACATCATTAGTGATGCACATGCATATTATGATTCATGCCGTTGTTATGAGTGTGCAGCCTTTTTTTAAACATCTCCGAGACAGACGATTCAACATCTGTGGCATTAGTTATGGACTCACGTTACATAGTCCCACATGTCTTTGCTGTCTGTGGCATGCCATGCGTTGATACATATAATAGCACATTGCCGCCCATGTATCCTGTTTGGAAACATAATTTGTCATTTGTGTATTCTCGAAAACCTTATAAAGTGAACACAGCTGTGCATCATGCTGTCACACGAGCCATGCTAACTGCATTAGCACTCATTGTATTATCATTATCATTAGTGTCCATAGTTCTTGAAGTCGTAAAGCCACAGCTACTCCTGTTCATTGCTGTTATTAAGGTGTCTTTGGAATATAAATGAGAAAATTATGACTATATTTCATGTCCTTGTGTTGCAGTGTGTGTGTAATAAACTGGCTGACCTGCCTTTGCGGGCGTCTAATGAATTATTACACAAAGTTCTGGAATACTCCTTTCTGACTGGTCAATCTTGCCATCCAGTGCATTGACCATTGGTGATTTTTTCCCCAATCCAATAGTGCCAATTCAAAACATTACACATACGATGTCAATTATTTCTCTAAACCTCAGTATAGGAACTCCAGATAGAAAGCATTATAGTTTGATGCGATTTTAACCATCCATGGACTCTTTTTCTGAACTTTGAACTTAACCCCTGAAGTCTGAATTATTCTTGATGGGAGGTTGCACGAACTGACCAATGAAATCAGCTGGGGGTGGGCTTTGCACCTCATGCAGACACAACTGGAGGCATCTTGACTTATGACTGTGTCCAAAATCACCCTCTATATCTTTATGTAGTGCACTATTTAATGGCACAACCATTTGTAGTGGTGTCCGAAACTATAATGGACATTGTGGAGTGCACTCATTCGATCCCACCAAAATAACAGACATGCAGCCCATGTACACTCAGCTGAGCACAGTCAAGGTCATCCTGAATTTCCATGTTTCAACAGAAGTCATGCATCCTTATGACTTCAGAAGACTACAAAATGTATGATATACTGTGATTTTGTTGCAGTGTTTGTCTTATTGATTGACAAGTTGTTTTATAATATATATATATATATATATATATATATATATATATATATATATATATATATATACACACAGTGGGGCTCGAAAGTTTGGGCACCCCTTGCAGAATCTGTGAAAATATGAGTAATTTTCAAAAAATAAGAGAGATCAATCATACTAAATGCATGTTATATTTTATTTAGTACTGTCCTGAGTAAGATATTGTGCATAAAAGATATTAACATTTAGTCCACAAGACAAAAAAAATGCTGAAATTATTAAAATAACCCTACTCAAAAGTTTGGGAACCCTTGGTTCTTAATACTGTGTGTGGTCACCTGATGATCCTCAGCTGTCTTTCTGTTTTGTGATGGTTGTGCATGAGTCCCTTGTTTGTTCTGAACAGTTAAACTGAGCAGCGTTCTTCAGAAAAATCTTTAAGGTCCTGCAGATTCTTCAGTTTCCAACATCTTTACATATTTGAACCCTTTCAAGCAGTGACTTTATGATTTTGAGATACACCTTATCACACTGAGGACATTTGAGGGACTCAAACACAACTATTTAAAAAGATTCAAACATTCACTGATGCTCCAGAAGGAAACGAGATGCATTAAGAGCTGGGGGTGAAAACTTTTGAACACGATGAAGATGGCCAAATTTTTCTTATTTTGTTGAAATATAATTTTTTTCCATTTAGTTCTGCCCTTCGTAAGCAACAGAAGATACTTGTATGTTTCCCGGTACACAAATTAAGTACAATTTACCTTGATTTTCAAATTCCAAAAGTTTTCACCCCCCAGCTCTTAATGCATCTTGTTTCCTTCTGGAGCATCAGTGAATGTTTGAATCTTTTTAAATAGTTGTGTTTGAGTCCCTCAAATGTCCTCAGTCTGAAAAGATGCATCTCAAACTTTCGATCCCCACTGTATATATATATATATATATATATATATATATATATATATATATATATGTGTGTGTGTGTGTGTGTGTGTGTGTGTGTGTATATATATATATATAGATATTTATATATTTATATATATATATATATATATATATATATATATATATATATATATATATATATATATATATATTGCTTAGCAGATGGTAATGTTTTCCTAGAAAATACTTTTTCAGTCTTTCTACTTCAATAAGTCATGTTTATTTCAAAGTGTTGGCAAGTGTTACTTGCCCTTTCTTTGTAATTATTTGTGAAAGTTACTAGCAATTTCTGAGTGAAAGTTGTTTTAAAGTAAATCCCACACCTTTTTTTCCAGTGTAACATTTTAATTTAAAGATTTTAAATCATTATTACATGTCCATGTTTATTTGGTCAGCAACCATGTAATAAGAGGAATTATGTACAGTCATTGCTGATGTCGGTTTAGATCTAAATCTAGTAATATAGGCAACAAAAGTTATTTTTAGGGAGTACAAAATACACCACCTTTTTGGCATATACTGAACTGTAAAGCTGAGATGAACAAAAGATCCGGAACTGTCCGGATGGTGCTCAAAAACCAACAACGGGCAGACAGAGTGGAAAAACTACAGGCCAGTTGACGTAGATCTAGGTGCACGTCAATCAACACAGTTAGTGCTATTTATTACCTTCAGCCTGGAAGCTGTGTTTACTGCGGCACGCAGCTTGCTTTCACATATCTGGGGAGGACAGGGAGGCCCTGCCCACATCCCCTCAAGCCCACTTAGGGCCCCTAACCAGTGGGTGAGAGCTTTCCATGAGGTCAAACAAATACATTTGACCCACAGAACAGCAGGAGAGAGAGGACTGTAAGAGAGGGTAATGGTACAATTACCATGTTCCCATGATGAAAGAAACAGCTTGAGTTTCATAAATGCACTAATTCCTGATGCAATTATATATCATCCTGTGCGTGTGGGGTGAAGGCTATTTGGCTCTCTTGTGTTACTCGACCTGGATGAATTCTTAGTGGGGGCAAGCACTGCACAGCTACTTCAAAACGTCCATGTCATTAGAGAGCTTGCAAAAGGCTCAGCCACAAAAAAAAAAAAACAGCCATTCATCTAGGGAAACCATATGCAATTTGTAAACTTTTGTGCACTGAGAAACCGTGATACTGTATTTGTGCAGATGCAATTCTTTGTGCAGAGATCTATTTATCGTTCTATATTTTGGGTCTTATTTGGGACTTATTTTGGGTCTGAAAAACGTTTAGGGTTACTTGCATGGGAAAGATGAATTGCATGAATCTTTATACTACAATAGTAATACTACAAAAATGTAAATATGCATTATTATTATTATTATAATTATTATCATCATAATTATGACAGTACATGTCACTGTTTACAATGAAGTGCTAAGTAAGATCCATGTTTTCAATAGTGCAAGTAATGTTGTGCAGTATGAGAATCCTGCACTAAATGCTAACATTGGCCAACATTTCTTGGCTTCAAGAGAGTCCTAGATCAATGGTTCCCAACCTTTTTCAACTCGCGTCCCACACAACCAAACATATGTTTGCGTGGCCAATTGCAAAAAAAAATAACAATAACTGAACCTGCTATTGTTGGGTTAATAACTTAGTACTAAGAAGCTAGATTGTTAAATGTCTTTATTGAATGAACTGGCAATGAACAGTAAATAACTTGGGCTGGCACCGCTTGGCACAACTGCTGTTGTTCTGTAGAATATGCAGCAAAAATATCTAAGATAAATTGGCGGTTTATTCTTAAACCAATCGTTTGTTATTTAATTATATATATGAAATGATGTTATTATGTTATGGCTTTGACATTTTTACATATATGAACAATATTATTATTTATTTTAATAGTAATTGGCGGCCCACCTGCAATACCATCCCACAAGTTGAAAACCACTGACGTCCTAGATGATTCCCGATGACGCAGCGAATCGCACCCCACTGGAAAGTTGTCAAAACCGAAATAAGTTGCCCGGGCTGCCAACATCATCTTATGATTTTCAGATCCCATTTCCCTGATGTCCTAATATATAATTTTTTTTTTTTAAACCACCGGAACTGTAAGTCTGTTTATTCAATCACTATCAACGCACTGCGTGACGAGTCTTAATGTGACAATAGAAATTATGAACATGACAATGACTTCTTTAACTGCATTTGTTTTTCAAAACAGCCACATTTGATTTTTCTCTGTTTCCAGTTGCCTCTGGACACGCCTACTTTGTTTTAAATCGTGGCTGCTACTGGGACATATGAAAGTAAGAAAAAAAACAACTTCCTAAATATAATCTAATAGACAGAAATATAATAAACAACGATTTGACTACATGTGGCTCAACTGGAATGTTTTAGACAAATAGGCTACTATAAGCCGGGGATGTCAGGACAGTCGACAGCTGAATCATCATTTGAACCGGTTCTTTAAAACGAACTGTTCGAAAGAACCGATTCGCAGAAACGAGTTGGACTTCCCTTATCTAGCATATGCGCATGCGCACACGCCGGCTTCTTTGCCTTCGGTTTCAAGGGCTCCACATCTGGAAATGTTGAGAAGAGAGAATCCCTCTCTTCATCTGCTGTAGAGCTTGAGACGTGGTGCTTGCGTCACTCTACTGGGAGGCGGGGCTACACGGAGGTGTTTCCCGGCTTTATATAGATACAGAGACCTTTCCATCGCAAAGCAGTGCGTCACCAGAACCCCTGGAAACGAACATGCAAGTCCAGAATAGAAAATATAGCGAGTTAGACAAACTGTATTAAAAGAATATTCTAACACTTTTGCGTTGTTATTGCACGCGCTTTAAAGTGTTGTATATTGAATCATTTGAGCTTTCAAATCATTTATAGTTTTCTCGTGACTGGAATACACCTTTATTGCGGTAGAAGTGATTTTTTTTTTTTATCACAGATATCTGGACTCGTTATATTGGGAAATAAAAGCCTCATCGGAGCCTACCGTGCGTATTTGGGAAAGTGCGTTGAACTAGGTGTGAGTTTACTCTACACTTCGCAAGCATGAAATCCGCAGAGGAAGGTAAGATTAAATGCATCCACTCACACCGAGTCATATTTCACGCTAATGTGTTTCTGTAATAGTATTTTAATGTGAGTATAATTGAACCTATTAATACTGATTCACGCATGCTTGCTTGTGAATTTGCATGTCGTGTAAATAAAATAAATCCAAATCTGCTATCGTGCACGCACTATTTGTTACTAGGGAGACCTGGGAGTGTTGTAACACATTTGGTTTCAACTTCTCTAACTCCATGTGTACCGCATGTGCCTCAAACTCTGGCATAACGTTCCCATGTTTGTCTGCTATAAGTTAAAATAATTGACAAATCTGCGGCATGTTCCTAAACTGCGTAAATTAATGTCAGGCTTTTGTAATCTATCCGACTAACGAGTGAGTTGTGGCAGGTAGGGGTGGTTTATAGAACACTTTATAGAAAATATGGGCAATTTAATTAAACATTTTTAAAATGAAAATAACTCACTGCCTCTATCCAATAATAAATTGTATTTGTTGCTAAATTAATTAACACACACACATATTATAGGACTTTGAAAAGTTGAGTTACAACCCTCCCCATGTATGATAATGATTTCACCCCAGTTGGTAATTTCTGATTGGTTATTGGTGATGTTATAGCTCGCCCTGTTTTACTGCTCTGTTGTTGTTTTGTTTGTTTGTTTTTTTGGACTAGTGGAATTAAAGTAATTTCTTATTTAATCAATGGGCTGAATGAGTTTTTCATCAGTTTAGCAGACTGCAGAAGGGACACTATTTAGATTGTGGGGTTTTGCATCCCTCCCTTTGCAGCAACTGTGCATTTCACAAGAACTTAGATTATAGTTCATAATGGCAGCTGTGCTAAAACAAATCAAGTTCTTATATTGTCTACTGAGAAAAGTAACTTTAACCAGCCTTAAGCTGGTTTCCTGGCCTTTATTTGTTTAAAATGGTCTCCCAGTCCATCATTTAGCTGGTCTACAAATCTGGTCTCCTAACTTGATCTGATGAAATGTGCCCAAAACTCTTTTAAATCCAGCCAGCAGACCAGCATAATCATGCTGAGATGCCAGCAAACCTACTTAGGCTGATTTAAGGTTTTTTATTTCAGTGGGGTTGCTAATATACTTTTAGTAATCAGTAATTATTTTATTTATTTTTTTAAAGCTATCAGAATCACATAGTGTATACTTATGGCTTGCTTACAAAAATCTAATATGTAGTTGTTAACTTGATTCAAAACGATACATACATTAGGGATACATTAGCATGCTATCAGTGTTCAGGGTGCTTTGTTGCACTGTGGTCACATTTTCAAGTATCCGTGTTTTTAATCGTCCTCTAAAGTAGCGAGAAATCATTGCAAATTTTATTGCAAGCAGAGCCAGTAGTGACTGTGCGCCAGTTTGGGCTAACTTACATTACTTATAATTCCACCAGGTTGGACTGACTGACTACAGTGGCTCACTCAACTCAACTATGCCCCCCCTTTGCAGGAATTACACATTAAAATATTAAATTTCTTAGTCTTAATGGTATAGTAGCTGTATAGACATACAAACTTTGATAGGCCAGATGATGTATTACTACCGGTTTTCTTTCTTTTATTTTCTTTTATTTATTTATTTTTTTATATAAAATGCTAATGTGTTCAATGATTTGTCTCCAGGAACTATTATCTTTTTTTATATTTTTGTAAATTTTGGAATTTGGAAGCGTTGGAACCGTTGAATATACGTTGCATAGAAGCAAAAGTTTGCCCCTGTTTTTTCGACAGAGATTGCTTATGAGTATTGGTTTTCCGTCTGGTTTTGTCCTCAGGATGTTATTTTTAACGTTTTGTTATTTTTGGCATGCTATTTGTGTATCACACACCTCGCTTCCTCTGCAGAGGTTGTGGCTTTTAACCACAACGTCAACGTTCTTGACATTTTTGTTATTACTTATAAAGAATAGAATGTCATTTTTAGCACCCTTTTTTATACCAAATGGCAATTCTTAAAAAAAAAAGGTTTATTATGTGGATAATTGTAAAAACAGCAGTCTTCTTACAATACTCTGTGAGCTGCTACATGCACACTCTTCAAGAAATATCTTTTGCACCTGTGCTCTTTTATCTCCGTAGCTTATTTTTAGTTGCAGTATCTTATGAAAATGTGATTGCACCTTACAGATGCATACGGTTACAGCCAAAACAACAGCATCTCACTAGCTCTGAGCAACCCCTGCCCACCCTCCCAGTACCACCATCTCCAGACCAGCCCTTCCTTGTCGATATCCATCAGTCAGCCATCCTCGTTCTCCCCTCAAGATAACATGAGCTCAGTGGGTTATTTCCAAACATCCGGCACCAGGTCCAACGGAGCGCCAACATTGGAAAGTCCACGCATTGAGATAACAGCTTACGGGCAGTTCCCAGAGGACGAAGTGGAGGAGAACAGCGTTCCCGTGGCCAAGCGAGTTAATTCCATAGTGACATTAACTTTGCCAAGCATTGATGGTTATCGTGACCCCACTTGCCTCAGCCCGGCGAGCAGCGTGTCTTCCCGTAGCTGCCATTCAGATGCATCTTCATACGAATCAGGCTTCTCGTACAACTATGACAACTCGCCACAGAACTCGCCCTGGCAGTCTCCCTGTGTCTCCCCGAAAGGTTCCTCATCTCTGCAGTCTTGCACACTTGGAGCTTCTCCACGCCATTCTCCCTCCGGTTCTCCCCATACCAGTATCACAGACGACAGCTGGATGGGCACCCGAGGTTCGCGACCAAATTCTCCTTGTGGTGGTAAACGGAAGTACAGCTTCAATGGTGGCCAGTCGCACAAGTACCATCCGTACTCGCCAAATCATTCCCCGGGGCCATCGCCACACACTTCGCCCCGTCTCAGCGTGACGGAGGACACCTGGCTGCCCAACACCAATCAGTACACCAACTCCGCCATTGTTGCCGCCATTAATGCCCTCACCACAGATGGATTAGCAGATCTTGGGGAGGGGATCCCTTTGAAGTCCCGCAAGACCAGTCTGGAGCACAGCCCCTCGATGAACCTGAAAGTAGAACCAGGTGGAGAGGACACAGGATCCCTGGAGCTTTGCCAGGAGGACTTCTCCTCAGCACGCCTGCCCTTCAAAAAAGAGACCTACTGCAGCGGCTTCTTGGATGTGCCCCAACACCCATATTGGTCCAAGCCAAAGCCTTACATCAGGTTGGTAGTACATAGATTTGATTTATTTTTTTAAATTCCTAATATTTCAGCCACTCATCTGTGCTAACTACATCTATTTTCTTCTCTTTGTCTCATTACTTTGTCTCACTCTTATTTTCGAAGTCCATCGTTGCCAGCTCTTGATTGGCAGTTGCCTTCCAGTTCAGGGCCATACAGCCTGCAGATTGATGTCCAACCCAAGTCCCATCACCGTGCTCACTACGAGACTGAAGGCAGCAGAGGGGCCGTGAAAGCACTAGCAGGAGGGCATCCAGTGGTCCAGGTATAAGTTCAGAGCCTCTCAGAGACAGTAGGGATTCTCATAGTGTACCCAAAAAATGAAAACTCTGTCATCATTTATTAACCATTATGAAGTTCCAAACCTGTACAACTTTCTTTCTTCTGGTTAATAATGTTTCAACTGCTTTTTTCCTTTGTATGAAAATCAATGTGGTCCAAAACAGCATTGGACTGCAATAAATTTCATTGTATGAAAAAAAAAAAAAAAAAAATTGAGACATTTTTCAAAATATCTGCTTTTGAGTTTCACAGAAGAAAGTTCTATCAGTTTTGAATTACACAAGGGTGTATATGATCACAGAATTTTCACTTTTGTTTGAACTGTCTCTTTAAGCCTTAAAGGGGCAATGTGGCTTTTTAATAATAACATGTTTTTTAATAATTACATTTTTTTCTAAAAGACCTGCAGACTTTAAAAAGGGATATTTGGGTGGAGGTAAGACTAGACATTATTCATTTATACGTATGTATTATGACATTGTAACTATACAAAACTAGTTGAAAACCAGTGTAAAAAGAATATCAAAAGCTGCAGGGTTAATCTTTAACTAGGATGATGCAGGAAATTATTATTTAGATTGCAGTATAAGTCTTCCAGTAATATACATTACATCACAAATGTTTGGGGTCATTACATTTTTTTTCTTTGAAAGTAGTCTTTTATGCTTAACAAGGCTGCATTTATTTGATCAAAACACAGTATATTTTGAAATATTAATTTCTATTTTAATAAATTAAAAAATTTAATTTATTCTTGCAATGACTTTTGACTATTGTCAGTGCTGAAAAAGCTGTGCTGCTTAATATTTTTATATTTTTTCAGGATTCTATGATGAATACAAGTTCAAAATAATTATTTTAAATAAAAGCAAATCTTACTGACCCTAAACTTTTGAACAGTAAATGTATATATACACTTTAATACTATAGCTAACATTCATTTAAGAGATTTTCATAGAATGTCCTATTTTCAACCATTTTTCGTCAACATCTTGCAAAATCCTCTCCATGATGTGCCATGGTAGTATATACTCACTCTCTCATTGTTTTTGTTTTTGCTGACGTAAGAAAACCTCCTTGCATTTGTTTTCTCTCCAGTCATAGTGACATCGTGTGATTTAAACCCTTATATAATATATTTTATTGTTATACTGCATGTCAAAATTCAGGAAGCGTGACTGAAGTACTTCTTTTATTTCACAAGACCACAGTGTTGTGGTGTCAGTCCATTCTGCTCAACAGACACTGGTGATTCACACACCTCATTAGCTTTCGTAGCTGAATCATGGGTATTCAGCACACAAGTTGAATGCAGATGCTCACTAATGGATAACAGAATTCCTAAAGACAGGAGTTGTGGTTTTATCTGAAAAAAATTAAATAAAAAATCAGTGTGGTTGGATGTGACTATTGGGGTCTCTACAGCCGATTTATCTACTAAAATCGCTGTTAAAGGTGAACTCAAAATTTCAGGGAACTTCAAAAATCTGTGGCTGCTGGGTACTTGAATTCAAAATAATGAGGTGCTAATGACTGTGAATAAATGGCTCAGTGCGACTCCCGTCTGAAAAAACAAGGTCCTCTCACCCTCGTGTTTCATTTTTTTTTCCAAATTCATTGCCGTTTCCGGCCTAGTGCACAAGCTGCCTTTTGTTTAACTGAAGGTCCGTGTACTGTACTGACATCATGTGCAGCAGCATCGTGTGGAGGCGTCCAGTCTCCGCTGCACACAGTTCTGGCAGAGGCAAGTAAAAGGGGAGTGTTTGAAAGAGCCTCAAACAAGCTTGTCCCGTTCTGTAAACCATCAGATTAGAGAGCGCTCTCAACTGCACATGTTCTTCTTTTAGTGACGGCACCTCCCTTCATGCTCTGTCACCACTGATGTCCTCCGCAGAGGATCTCAGTCAATGTGCAAGTTATTTTGTGACCTTCAGCAGAGTTGTTAAAAGTACTTTGCCAGTAATTTGGGGGGTTTATCAAAGTGTTTTTCAAGTTCTACTTTTTCACAAACCAAATAGACTTGCCATTATAATTTGCACCCTGATCTTAATGAATTAGCTGTATATTCAGTATTTTAAGCACCTACTTCATGTATTCCCATAACTATAAGTCACTATAACCTCAGAGTTAGTCTTTGTTAGACGCTGTCTCTCCGCTTGGGGTTTGCTGGTTTTTGATGGGCAGGACTTTTGTACCCATGCTGCTAGAGCCCCGTCTCGCTCTTTTTCTCCCTCCCTCTGCTCGGGTTCCTGGTGGTTTCTCTCATATTTTTTGTATCCTGGATGCAGTTTGACCACATGCGCCGTCAGCATGTGAGTGTGTAGCCTCTGAAGTGAGTCTGCCGCACCACAGCTATGTGCTTCCACGTCTGCGCTTAAGTCTCTCGAAAAGCTAACTTCTCAAAGAACAGCTCTGTCAACAAAAATCACCGCAGTTACTGGAAAAAGTGACGAAATCACTAAATATAGGTTTGCTTTGTACGAGCAGTGCTTCCACATTTATAATATTCAGACTGGTTTTATCTCATAGGCCTACTGTGTTTTTCTGGTAAAACTGTTAGTAGAGTTTTTAGTTGGTTGAGTATATTTATTTAGGACTTATTTTATCACTGTAATGGGTCTCATTTGCTAACAACTGCATACTCAAGTGTTTTTAATTGTACAAAAAGGCTCAGATATGTTTTATATCCATCAGTATTATTTTTAATGATAAACTCCTTTTAGACAGACCTTACACATACATGTATTTATTTAAGAAAAATATGTTATGTTAATATATTCAATATTTATATATAATCTAAAATACACAAATATAAATGTATATGCATGGAAATATTTCCAACATATATACTGTATGTGTGTGTATATTTATAGATACATAATAAATATACACAGTACACATACATATATAATGTAAACAAAAACTTTTATTTTGTTCATGATCGCGATTAATAGTTTGACAGAACTATATATATATATATATATAGAGAGAGAGAGAGAGAGAGAGAGAGAGAGTATCAATTATAACTTATGATTAATATTCTTGAAAAATAAAAGTCATAATCATCCAAACAAACAAACAAAAATGTCCTAAAACAACCAATTAAGTGTATTAAATATTGACTTTTGGGATTTAGCATAGTATATTTTATATACCATGTAATATAATATAATATTTTATAATAATATATTTTATTAACAGATCTTGATGGTTAAAATAGTTAAATTAACAACTCACAAATATATAAACATAATAAAATACAAATATTTTTTCACTAATAATTTAGTTGGTTTTAAATTTGATCTTTATGTCAGAAAAAAAAAATGTGTGAACTTGAATTTATGAATCATGATTTTATTGTTTTAATACATGCGTAAGCACTATTAGTGAACGAGCCCAATGAGAAGAACAGTTGGTCTTGCTCAATATCACTTGAGACGTAACCTTTTCCAGTAAGAATTTGTTCACTGATTGTGTTTAGTAACTCTTCAAAGGAGCCTGTGCTGTAGATCTCTTTTTTTTCCTCAAGCTGTTTCCCTCATCTGCCACAGATGTGCCACGGAGGTTGAGAGCTTGAGTGGGTAAGAACTGACCCACAGCACTTGGAGGTGTGGACGTACTGCTCTGAAAGAGTCTTGGCATTCCTCTAGTGGGTGATAATGTAATGAAGTGAGGGGAGGGTTCTGAGAGTGCGATCTCTCTGGTCTCTGTCTTTCTGGCCTGTGCACTCCCTATTGCCTGAATAAACACAAATGCAAGGCTTAAACATATCTGCTTAGAAAAATATACAGAGTGGTTCAGGACTTTCACCACAGATTCTGACCACCCTCGTTGAGGATCTCCATACATCAGTTGTGTATTACAGAGACTTGACCAAATGGGCCTGAGTTTTGAAAATAAATTTTCCCATACAAATTCTTACTTCATATTTACATCAAGAATTCATGATTTAAAACAACTTTTGTCTTTTGTATGGTTTTCCTTGTGTTATTTGTTCTCAGCTTCCACAATCAGTATCTCCTCATTTACAGTAAATTTGAAGATTAATACACACTACCATTCAAAAGTTTGGGGTTTGGGGGTCACATGGGGTTTGGGGTTTGGGGTGTATCCAAAATACAGTCATATCTTTAAATATTATTACAGTAAAATAATTGGGTGTATTTTCAAAGGTTTTTTTTTTTTTTGTGATAGCAAGCTGACTTTTCAGTATCATTACTCCAGTCTCCAGTGTCACATGATCCTTCAGAAGTCATTCTAATATGCTGATTTGCTGGTTTCTTATATTACCAATGTCAAAAACGTTTGTGCTGTGTAATACTTTTGTGGAAATCATGATATATATTTTTTTTTTCCCCCAGGATTCTTTGATGCACAGAAAGTTCAAAAGAACAGCATTTATTTGAAATCTTTTATAACAATGGGTTATTTTTAATTGGTCCCTGCAGAATAAAAGTAAATAAAAACCATACTGACACAAACCATTTGAATAGTAGTGTATGTATATGACAAAGTTTTTGGTCCAGTGAAATTTCAGTGTGGACGGGGCTTCCTTACACCTCCTTGAAGAAATAAAAACTGAGCAACTGACAAAATGTAGCTTAATTTTGTATCTGTCAACGTAGCTGCCATTTGAGTTTTTGTTAAGCAACAGGACATATTGTTGTTTGTTAGGTTTCTATATATGCAGCGCCCACTTTTATAGTCCAAAAATCCAATTTTACATTAAACAACATCTGAATGGCTGTGATTATGTCACTTCCTTGTTAATTGTGGATGGACAATCCGCTAGAAACAGGTTATGCCAATAAATTCGTGTCTGTACCTTTCAGCTTCACGGCTATATGGAGAGTGAGCCTCTGACCCTTCAGCTGTTTATTGGGACAGCAGACGACCGTCTTCTCCGGCCCCACGCCTTCTACCAGGTCCACCGTATAACCGGGAAGACTGTGTCCACACCAAGCCATGAGGTCATGCAGTCCAACACCAAAGTTCTTGAGATTCCTCTATTGCCTGAGAGCAACATGAGGGCCATGTGAGTATACATGTACATTTCAGAAAGACAGGAAAAGCACAGAGAAACTTACAAGCCCAGTGGGGGGAAGTGTTTGTACCTTGGTAATTATGTATTTCTACATGCATCCTGTGCATATTTCCTTCAATAAACAACATAAAAAAACCTTCGTTTTACTGCCGATCCTCCTGTTGTGAAGCAGAAGTGTGTTTTGTGTGTGCAAGGAGTCCCAGCGCCGTGGGTTTCCCTTGTATGAGCTCCAGGGCTTGTGTTACAGGAGGCCTCTGGTCGTGTGGAGCCTGTAATGGCCCGATGGGGTCTGTTCTGCAAGCCAGGCGGTAGCAGTCTTACCAGCTCAGCATTTTCCTCCCACTCTATAATGGATGTAACACTTAACTTAAACAAAAAAAAAAAAAAAGACATGAAAAAGAAAACCACACACCCCTCTGGATCGTTTTTCGGAGATTTCTGGGAAGCGTTCCCGATTTGTCACGTTTCTGTAGTAAAGCCAAAAAATGGGTTTCAGTGCAGTTTAGCCATTTATTTTTTTTTTTTTTTTCAAAGTCTTTAGTATTTAATTCCACGTTTTCTTTTAATTGGAGAAAAAAATTATATATATATATATATATATATATATATATATATATATATATATATATATATATATATATATATATATATATATATATATATATATATATATATTATTTTTTTTTTTTACTTTTTATATAGAGTTCAGTTTGAATGCATATAGTGTTGAAAATGGAATGCTGGAAGCTCAACACAGGCAGTTGTTTGGGAAAAGGAATGACGAATATAACCTCGCTCTTTTATAATAGCTGTATAATTAATAATTTGGTAGCCTTGTATAATTCAGTTTATGATTCCAGATTTATGATTCATTATATAACTTGTATAACTATTTTATTTTTTTTATAATTTTTGTCTTTTATATTATATATTTGCATATTTTATTTTATATTCGATCTCATTTAAATCTTTTCAATAATTGTCATTTTAATCTAAAATCTGGATGACACCTAGAGTAAATTGTGCTCATCCTCACCACATACACATGGAGACGTTAAAATCTGTACTGCAACAACATATCACTCATATTCAGTAATTGTTACTCAAGTTTTTTCAGAATTCCTGTTTTTTCCTAAAGTAAGCTTTAAGGATCAGCACTTGTGTGCATCTTAAATAAAGGGCCCTAAATGTTTCTTCAATGAGATTCAGATCTTTGACAGGCTCTTTAAGTATTTTTTACTTTTGACAGGTATTTACTTAAATTGACTTGGAGGATTTGAATGTTAAATGGAGAAAGAAAACTTTTCATGGATTTTTTTGACAACATCTCTGCCATGTCAGAAGCAGAAATTGGAAGAGACGAGAGAGAAAGGGAATTTATTTGTGCAGGGCCAGGCGTAATTTTGGCAGAAATAGAACAAAAAAATTCAGGCAATATATTAAACATTTACTCTGTTCCGAGAAAATGTTTATTAAACAACTGTCTAACGATATTTACCGCACATTTTTGTACTTTGGAAAGGATTTGTTGAGTCTGTAACACTAACGTTTTTTCTGTGCCACAGAATCGACTGCGCTGGAATTCTGAAGCTGCGTAACTCAGACATCGAGCTCCGGAAGGGCGAGACAGACATCGGACGGAAGAACACACGTGTGAGGATGGTGTTCCGTGTCCACATCAACCAACCCAACGGCAGGATGGTGTCCTTACAGGTGGCATCTAACCCCATTGAGTGCTGTGAGTCATGCCACTAAATCTCACTAAATCTTTTTTTATTCAGTATGACTAACATGGCATTCATATACTTTTTATCAGTTAATTTATCCCCTGGTAATCAAACTCATGTCCTTGCTAGCACTGTGTTCTACTGACAGGAATGCTGTAATTAGATGGATTGAATCAATAAATCAAATAGACTTTTTTCGCTCTAATAATTGCCAGGCCTGATCAATTCCTATGAGGTAAATGAGAAATATCACTAGACAATGGGAACCGCTCATAAAATGTGAGTGATTTCTGGATTATAGCCAGTTAAAGGATAAACGTGTGAAAGACATACGAAGCATATATCAGCAGCACATATCTTATATATATATATATATATATATATATATATATATATATAGTCAAAAGTTCTAATGGTTGGGTCAGTAAGATTTTTCATTCTAAGAAATTAATAAACCATAAAGTGACAGTAAATAAAATTACATTGTAAAAAAAAAAAAAAAAGCATTTACATTTATCAAAGATTCGTGAAAATAAAGATATTAAGCAGCACAAATGTGATATTAATAAGAAATGTTTCTTGAGCACCAAATCAGCATATTATAATGACTTATGAAGGATCGTATGACTCTGAAGAAGGAGTATTGGCTGCTGAAAATTAATTGTTCCATCACATGTAAAAAAAAATAAAATAAAAATAAAAAGAAATGTACTACTACTCGTAATAATAAAAAAAAAGAAAACAGATATTTTAAATTGTAATCATATTTTACATTATTATTATTATTATTATTATTATTATTATTATTATTATTATTATTATTATGCTATATTTTTCATTTTTAAAAATGCAGCCTTATTGAGACTTCTCTCAAAAACATTTTTTTTTTTTACATAACTCACCATTTTGAACCATAGTGTGTTACACATATACATCTTTTTCCTGGCTTTCTTTCTGTCTCTTTATCCTCCTTGCAGCCCAGCGCTCGGCACAGGAGCTGCCCCTCGTGGATAAACAGAGCATGGAAAGCTGTGCCGCCTCAGGGAGGGAACAGATGCTTCTCAGCGGGCACAACTTCCAGCCCGACTCCAAGGTGGTGTTTGTGGAGCGAGCACAAGGTAGGGAACACGGAGCTGTGATTGTGTGTGTGTGTGTGTGTTTGTGTGTGTGTGAGAGAGAGAGAGAGAGCAATAGGAATTGTTTTGAAATGGCCTCTCTTTTGGAAAATTTCTGAAGATAAAGCTTTAGGGACAAAGGCTGAATCCCAATTCGCATACTTCCCCTAAGTACAAGGATATATGCAATGCTGACGATGGTTAATATCATAGTTTTAAGTGTGATGTAAATGTTTTGGGTAAGTTCCACAAGGAATCTCTGTGTCATTCGTAAAGTACATCCCCCACCCCTTGCATGTTAATTAAATATTTTGCTTATTGTATGCTTTTAGATGCCAATATGAGTCTAGTACACATCACTTTTGACCAAAATCCACTTTACAGATTGTCGCCCCAAAAAAACAAAAACAAATTCTGTCTTGGCCTGCTCATAATGATATGTTTCAATAGGGCATCAGAGAACAATCGCAAACCAATCCTCTTGCGTAGTACTAGAGGATCTGGATATTAGGCCAAAAAGCATGTGTAGGTGCCATCTGGACATATTTGGCATGCTGTTTTCAATGCACAATGATTTGGGATGGACTCTAACCTGGCATACTGTATAGGACAGGTAGCAAGGAAACTGGGATTTAGGCAAACACTGCGTAACTTTTCACATTTTAACTAAATCATTTTAACTTTTAACATTTCAGTATGTTATATCTGGGACACATGCAGCATAAAACTGGACCACAAAAACTTCCCAACTTTCCAAATACTCTCCTGTCTTCCATTTTTTGGATGAACACTTAAAGTAAACACATTCAAATAAACATTGTTCATTGTAACTTTTTGAACTGTTTAATGCATTTGATGATGATGATGATGATGATGATGATGATGACAACAAAGAACTGAATTTATTGTATTTCTTTTAGTTTTTTTAATAAAAATAATCACATTTAAAGTTAGTTTAAAAGTAATCTTAAACTAACCCAAAATGTATAAATTGGTGTGAAGTTGGCCTACAAGTGGATCCACAAAAATATTAAGCAGTGCCACTGTTTTCAACATTGATAATAACAAGAAATGTTTCTTGAGCAACAATCAGCATATAAGACTGATTTCTGAAGGAGCATGTGCTGCTGAAGATGAATTAATGACTGCTGAAAATTCAGCTTTGCCAAAAAAAATGAATAAATTACAGTTTAAAATATTTTAAAACGAAATTGCAAAACCCGAACACACTCTCAATATCTATTGTTTGGATGAACACTTCATTCCATCCCAAAACTATCCCATCAGTTGAGCTGATATTGTGTTGTGCTGCTCAAACAAAAATTATGGAATTATTTTTGATGCCACTAGTGGTGCAGAAATCACACACTGCAAATTACTGCCCATAGTCCAATGGAAGTAAAGGCATCCAATATGAATGCCTTCCTCCCTAGGCTTGATGCAGTGGCTTGTCTCTCTGTTATTGTCATGAGCGTCAGTGTTTACTCAGAGCATTTATTCTGTGACAGTCCTCTAGAAACTATGTGTGGAAAGGTCGTGCTTTGCTCTTAAACTCCTTTCTTTAATTGTGTGAATGTGTGTGTATGCTTTCCTCCAGAAAAACCCTCCTACCACTCCCTCCATCCCTCCTTCTTCCCCTCTCTGCCGTCAAAATATCCCTTCCTATGCCAGAGTGCCACATGTGGAGCACATTAATGCGCTGTATTTTTAACCTAACAGATTTACATTTCCAGAACTTTCCATTGCCTGAGCTGCCCAGGAATGGAGCCCAAATAGAGAGAGAGAGAGAGAGAGAGAGTGCAGTCTGGGCATTTGTTTTGATTTTTTGTGTCTGTCTTTATTCAGGTCTCTCTCTTTTTCCATATGGAAAATAGAAGCAGTAGCCCTTGACTGTTGATACCTGAGATTTACAAACAGTCATTTCCTTGATGAGTAAAAAAAAAAAAAAGACAGGCGGTGAAGACAAGGCCAAGGCAAATTAAAGTAAACACGCTGGATGTTTGGCGATCAGTAACACAAAGCTGAAGGAAATGGCCTCATTGTTTTACCTGTGAAGAAGGGAAATTAAGCTGCTGAAGTGCATTCAAGTTGTAGAATGATATCGAACCCTCTCTTTAATATAGTAGGCAATTCTCTCTTTCTCTCTCTATATAATGAAATTAAAATTAGTATTTTATTATTGTGTTTTATATAAAATTTTGTCTTATTAAATTTCTTATCTTATTTAGAGTTGGTTTTAAAGCGATGGAAGGATGGATGGATGGATGGATGGATAGAAGTTGCTGTGGAAGTTGCATGAGTTTTGTTGCATCAAGGTCCAATTGGTTTAATTACTGCATCACTAACATGCTGTCTAACCAAGAGACATTTTTGGTTTGTGCACATATGTGCGTGGGTGTTTGTGTAAAGAGGAGATAGAGAGAGAGAGATAGAGAGGGCATGTGTGTGCTTGCTGACAGAAGGGTGTGTGATCTTGTTTTTGAGAAGGGTTTCCCTGTGTCTGGCATGGGTTGTGGATTCTTGGGCTCTCCTCACATGGAAACACCCCTGAGCCAGCCCACCGTTGGCATCAACAGCCCTCTCACTCTCTCTGTCCACTTTTCTAAAGGCAAATCTTTTCCACTATCATTTTTCATGAGCTCGGTCACATGCTCCTGCTTCATTGCCTTATAACTTATTCCCCTGTATTTGCATTTACCATCATCTATAAAACTTTGCCTTCTTTAAAACTGGGAAACACTCTGTTTGTTTTTAGGAAGGGAACGAGGCCTCTGCCTCTCTATGGATTTTTAGATGGAATTTATGTATATTAGATTCATATTAGTTCTAGTATCATAATTTTTAAAGGAATAGTTCAACCATAAAATGAAATCATTACTTATTCCCTCCTCCTTATTCATTGTCATGTTGATCCAAACCTCTATAACTTTCTTTCTTACATGAGACTCAAAAGGTCTTTTGAGGAAATATGCATATAATGCAAGTGTATGCATATCCAAATTGAAACCGAAACCATAGATCTAGTCTAAACAACTTGCACACTATATTCAGAATCTCATAGAATTACAGTTGTGTGAGGAACAGACCAAAATTTTGATGTGTGGCCAAGATATGCTTGAACAATGTATATTTTTTGATCCATGGAAGAAAGAAAGATTTGGAGCAACGGGGGGGTGAGACAAAATGACAGAAACGGTTCCTTAAGATAAATGTTAGAGGAATATTTCTTGCAAGATGATCAACATTGTGACTGTTAATGAAAAGGTGTTGAAACCAATCTGAAATCTGAAATCTTTTCTGCAGGTTCAGTCTCGAAGGAATGGGTTGTTTTTGTTATGAGTAAAGAGGGGGCTCCCGCAACGTGACTCACACACAGGGAATCCCTCTCTCTCTCGCTCTCTCTCTCTCTCTCTCTCTCTCTCTCTCTCTCTCTCTCTCTCTCTCTCTCCCTCTTTCTGACCATTGTTTCCTCTCAGCTGCAACGTGACTTCATGCACTCTTTTCCCATCTGTACTTGGAGCGTTTCTTAAATGGAAACTAATATACAATGGGAGAGGAAAAATTCTGAAACTGAGAGAAAGAAATAGGGAAATCATTTAAAACTGACTGGTGATTGAAAGTAAAGCAGAATTTTCAATTGGAATTATTGTTATAGCTAATTCATTTGAATAGAATAGAATAGAATAGAATAGAATAGAATAGAATAGAATAGAATAGAATAGAATAGTTTGTCAGATTATGAATGTCATCTTGACAAAGCCTTATTTGAAAGTTGTTAAAAAGAGATGCAGTTATTAGATGCCTTTTGAGGTGGATTTTTGGCCTTGTTTTTGGGTTGTTGCTATGGATTTGCTGATAGATAGATAGATAGATAGATAGATAGATAGATAGATAGATAGATAGATAGATAGATAGATAGATAGATAGATAGATAGATAGATAGATAGATATGGCTTTATATAAATGTGTTTGCTGTCTGATCTGTGCACCTTCCACATCAGAGTCATCTGTGATTAATATGTGTATGTTACTAATCTGAGTTCACTGTCTGGTCTAGACACCACAGCATAATCAGACACCTCCAAGAAATCTTCATTTTGGCTTATGACTAAAGATAAGACATCTTCTTTTCTTAGAAGAGGAAGAGGGAGAGGGAAGAATTTCTCAACTGTAAAGTTCTTTAAGTTGGCGTCCTCAGATGCAGATCAGGTTGAGATGGGTGGAGAGATCCCAGTGTCAGTGGTTGAGCAGCTTGTTGACTTTGTATGCAAATTCGTAACAACAGAACTTGTTTTTGTTATCTTTATTTGACACCGGCCAGGGCTGGGATCTATCGTGGTTGCTGTTCGAATCGAATTTTTTTTTCCAGTGACTGGAAATGGTGTATGTGTTTGTGTGTGAGTGCTTGAGCCAGATGTGTTAAAGTTAATATGTGCGTGTGGGTGTGTTACGGAACAGTGGGGATTCCTAACAGAAGGAAAAATAGAGGGCAAAAAAAAATTAGTGAAAGGAAGAGGTAGACACAAAGAAACACCCTCGTGAGAGCAAAAGCGTTTTTACATCTGGACTCACTGGACTTCACTGCCTGCCTAGCTGCAAAACCACTTAAAATTCTTTTTCCCCTCTTTCCCCTCTTTTCTTTGTGTGTTGGTCTGTGAGTTCATATGATAATGCTGTGGGACCATGCTTATTTTTACCCTTTATATTAAGTTATCCAGGTACAGACTTGTGTGTGTGTGTGTGTGTGTGTGAGTCAGTGTTCATTAGAACAGAAGTAGATCTGTCTGCAGTCATGGGTGGTTCCAGACAGCACAGGTGAATATTGGTCTCGGCTTTTGTCCATAAAAACCATAAACCAAATTCTTTTTACTTAATCATACGGTGAACAGACAGATGGTAGTTTGAAAACACACTTTAGATGCATCAACCTCCAGTATTGGTTAAAACCACAGACTGCTGCCAAAATGAACACAGCATTAAAATTTAAGTCAGTCATTCAAAATGTACTTGCAATAACTTGTGTGTGTCCGTATACATTTTCATCAAATATCTTGTGAGGTGTGTGCACCACTGCTTCAAAACCACAGCATCAGCAGTGCAAAGAATTTTGTCCAATTTGTGAACGAATGACTTGTATGAACTTATTATTTTTAATGGGACAGTCATGAAAAGGTCTGAACTCACTGAGTTAGAAGTTTGAATCGTTCTCATTGCTTCATTGAATTGTTTGGAGCCACTACTGACTATGACTCCCTTACTGAACCAAGAGTCATTTTTACAGAAAGAATCAGTAATTTTGAATAAAATGGTTTAAGCAATGATTCAGTGACTCACACGAAGGCAGTTCTTAACCATTTACTTGAGTAGCAATGTAACTCGTAGAAAGGCCCGGTAATTAACCCAACAAACAGTTGATTTAAATCAGCATTTCAAGTTCATATTAACATTCATAGCCTTAGAACACATATATTTTATTTTACTTAGTTTAATTTAGTCTAGTCTCTAACCTTCCCTATTAGCAATAGTAATAGTGATGCTCACCTTAACAGCTACTAATAATGTTGTAAGTTGTGAGTGGTTTCTATAGGTCTTCTATGAGTTTATCCTAGAGAGGCTTGGAGAATGAAAATCTCATGCGGGAGTCCGCCTTCACACTTCAGAACAATAACCTCCGTGTGAAGGAGCCCTGAGGTTTGGCTTGTCCTCAACAACCCTCGGCAACAATGGTGCTCTCTCGCAAACAAACCAATCACGACCACAAGCCTCAGGGAATCCCTGCATTGTCTCCTCATTAAAGAGCAACAAAAATAATATTAGACATTCATAAACAGACCATCCATGACAATGGCCTGGCAGAATATGGTGTCTTTTATAGTTTTCCTTTTAAACGCAATGAAAATGCACATTTTTTAGCACATTGGAGTGTTTTCACGTGGCATAGAAGAGGAGCGCTCCTCGCCTGAAGACTCCACAGCTGCTGTTCATTAGCACGTTCTGGAAAACTGGCTCGCTTGAGCATCTGCAATTAGGGTCATCCCAGCCTGAGCTCCCCTTTCTCTCTCGTGCCATACGCTGATCCCTTTTGCCCAGAGGAGGAGGGGGATCGCTCTCCGCTGTAACTCGGGGAGGACAAGGGAGTCTATTCACAACGCAGTGGCGAGCAGGTCTGCGTTGCCGCATCTGTGTATGTTTACAGCACAACAGTCTGAGGGAGGCTTTTGGACGCACACTACCACCACCACCCAGCTCCCTGACTGCCTTCTACCCCTGGGACACTAAGATTTCTTTCTTTGTGGCCCACCCTAATCAACAGCACAACAGGGCTTTTGATTCTGATCTGGGCTTAGGGGGAGTTTGGCAAGTACAAGCTGATCCAGAAAAGAGTTTTCTGATTTTGAAGTTAGTTTTTGAGTGGTATTTGCTAAGACAAGCGTCACTAGCTATTTGTAATACTCAGTACCTAATATTTAAAGAAACAGTTCTCCCAAAACTCCTTGGTTCACTATCATGTGATCCTAAACCTGAAAGCATATCTTTATTCTATAGAACGCAAAATATGCTGTTTTGAAAAATGGACTCTGGATGATGTTGATCATAACATTGAGACATTCTTTAAAATATAAGTCATACAGGTTTAGAACAACATGAGGGTGAGTACAAGACAACATCAGTTAAATGTTTTGGTGAACTCCCTTTTAGTATTAAAGGGATAGTTTACCTACAAATTAACATTCTGCCATCATTTACTCACTGTCAAGTAGTTACAAACCTGTATGGGTGTCTTTTTCATCTGCTGAACACACATACACACACACACACACACAAAATAAAATATATTCTAATTAATGTTGGTAACCAGTTGAAGGTAGACATTTTTTTTTCATACCATGGAAATTCAATGGCAATCAGCAACTGTTTGATTACCAACATTCTTCAAAATATCTTATCTTATGTTCAACAGAAGAAAAAAAATTTGTGATCAAAGGCTATATCTAGAGACCAAAATATCATACAGACTTGGGGTGGGCATTTTTGACGTGGAACATAATTAAAACCACCCTAGCAACTGCATAGAAACGTCTGAAAACTAATCTGAATGTCTAAGCAAATTGCATAACTTGCCTAGTAGCCCCCTGGAAAGCGTTCGATAGTGGCAAGTTTTATAGATGTAACCACATGTAAAATCTAGTTAGAGTTTAGTTTTTGAAATACGTCAGGTTGACCTTGGCTTTCAAGAAAACTAGCTCATGGTATTTATTGATAACGGACTTGTTTACTTCTCACTGAGCAAGTATTCTGATATGATGTGGTCAGTGGCTGAGTCGTAGGCAAGAGGATTGTGTGTCCTCATCAGTTCTCCAGCGTGGAGAGCAGGCAGGTAATCCACTCACATGGCTCAGTTGAGTAGAGAAGAGGGCTCTTATGACCACAAGCTCCACAGTCCTGCACTAGCACTTAGACATGTCCCACTGGAGGGAAGGCTCAGAGAAAAGATTGAACCTTTGCAGAAAGAAAGCTCAAAATAAGGGAGGATAGGGTGCAGAGTGATGTTACTTACAAAGAATTAGAGCTGCAGTGACTAATCAATAATACTGGAAACTTGTAGATTTTCACTGAGCTTGATGCAGTGCATTCTGGGACTGTCTTCTCTGCTAAGGCCATGATCCATCAGTTTAATACAGTGTATCTTCAGTTAATCAGGCATGCCACATCTTTCCCAAAAATGTGCAATGTGCAAATGTCACACACAAGAGATTGTATTAGGGTGAAATAGTATCTCTGATGGAGACAGACGGTGATTTAACTCAATTTAACTCTCTCTTCTGTTTAGTTCAACTTTTTTACTGATCAGCTGTCATTTTGATATTTATCCTCAATCTAAAATTTTGGGGTTGGTAATATTTTTTTTCCTTTTTTTATGTTTTTGAAAGAAATCTCTTATGCTCATCAAGGCAAGTAAAAACAATAATATTGTGAACTGTTATTACAATTGAATATTTGTTTAATATTTTTCAATATTATTTTGTGCTGTGATGTCAATTACAATGTCATTACACCAGTCTTAGTGTCACATGATCCTTCAGAAATCATTCTAATATACTAATATTTGGTGCTCAGTAAACATTTCTTAATATTTTATTTTGCAAACCATGTTTTTTTTTTTTAATGAATAGAAAATTCAGTAGAACATCATTTAATTGATATAGAAATATTGTGACATTATGAATGTCTTTACTGTCACTTTTTGATCAATTTGATGCACCCTTGCTGATTAGAATATTAATTTATTTCCAGAAAAAATTTACTGACTCCAAACTTTTGAATTGTAATGTATACATCATCATTAAAATGAGCCGTAAAATCGCTGTAGATAGACATATTTAACCATAATATATTTGTCTGCTGACTCCGCATACGCCAGTGGTACTAACTCCTTGGAACTGATCTGAAAAAGAGCAGGAACAAAAGCGAGAGAGAAGGAGACAGTGGGAATGGAGGTTCCCTAAAGCATCACATTACCTTCCAGCAGTAATGACAGACCGTTTCACCACATCACAGACCGCAGCGCGACTAGCCAGGGATGCCCTCACTGTCTGCCCACGAAAACTAGACCCCACTGTCTAAGCTTTCTTTTAAAATGCTATCAAAATAGTTTCAGCATTCCATTGGAATAATATGTCTGGAATAGTTTGAGAACCTCCAATGGAAAATGACCCCCGATGCCAGAGTCATCGCAATCAGACGTTACTCCAGTATTGTTAGCACGCCTCTAAATCTGATGCTATTCGGATCTATTCAGCGCATGTGCTGTTGAGTAACTTTAGAAGAACTTGACAGGTCATTTGTCTTGAAATTTAACCAGCAATTTGTCTGACTTGAAGCTTGGGACCTCATATAAATATTTCAAAGAGGTGAGAACAATACATTTGATCTTTCTCAGTGGTATAAATAAAGCACTCAATGTCTAGGAATACTGGAGCATATTTGTCATAGAAAATTATCATGGAAAACCAATACAGTGTTTTCCACCGCATTCTGTTTAAAGCCAGGAGCATCGTCAGTGTGACATGTATGATAGCAATATGCAATTATGTAAAATTACGACAGCAGACGAGCCAATGGAAAGATGTGTCATCCATTGTTCTTTCTTTCTTTCTTCTGCTTGCTTTCCTCTCTTTTATTCAGTCTTAGACGCAATGATGCTTTATATTTTCATTTGTGTGTCTGTGGTTTGCCCTAGCGGGTCGCTGCTGTGACCAAACTACCCTGCGGTTTTCTCCTGCTTTTACAGCCTGAGTAAAAACGTCTTTTCAGTGATGTCTTAACTAAAAATAGCAAACGAAACCTTAATATGTCTTTTGTTCCCGAGCGTTTGTGTGGGAAAGCCTGTTTGCATTGAGAAACTGGTGGCTGAAAATAGTTAAATAAAACTTTTTATAATAAGGAGAAAATAAGCCCGAGATTGGCGATTTGAGAGAAAGGACAGATGAGAGTCTATGACGTTTAAGCACGCCCCACGCTCTTTAGCCAAACAGCCGCTGCTCATTATCTGAAGCAGAGTTTACTAGGCCTTTTATTGGACCCTTCAGACACTATTTGTCATGAGTTGCGAGATTCCACAAGGGGCTGATGTAAGCGACTGGTCCCCCCCTAGCAAAAGCACGTCACACGCACACACTTCTTGGCTCTGGTAAGATCATTAGGATTGCATCAGCCCCCCATCTGCCCAAGCGGGTCAGAGGCAGACAAGACATGATGTAATCGCAAGGCTGACTGCAGTATAGTGATAGCTCTAGAAGAACTTTTTAATGTTATACTGAGGTCGTCTGCGGCAGCGGGTCTCTGCTGATTTTGCTTCAGGACCCAGATTTTATGTCGAGTTGTGACTCAACAGCAACAAAAAAAATTATAAATATATATATAAAACATTATTAGCCACGTTACATATTGACATATTAAGTGGCACTAATTTGCACCAAAAATGCAAAAGATTCTCCTACATTTATCTTGTTTTCATCCCTTTAAAAATGTACTAAATATGTGTTGTATGTTTATTTTTCATGTTAACAAAATATCATAATGATTATTATAGATTTTTTTAAATTAAAGTTATTCACTCATTTTTGTTTTCCATCACTCTATCATAATATATAAATGTAGATATATCAAATATTGAATTCAGAGTTGAAGTTGTATGGAGTTTCTTTTGCATATGCTAAGTGAAAGTTAATAATATGCTATAAATTTGTGCTCTTTTTATTTATTATTTGCAGATGGCCATCACATATGGGAAATGGAGGCCAAAGTCAACAGAGAATCATCCAAATCTGTAAGTCGCCAATTTTTCACCATTTTGTCTTACACCAAAAAGGGAAGCAAGATGAAATCCTGACAAATATATAAATTAAATAATATAAACATATGAATAAATATATAACCAAAATAGTTTAGAAGTAAGATTTTTTTGTTGTTGTATTGTTGTGTTTGAGGCAAACGGGTTGTTTTTTGTGTCTAAAGCGGATATAATGTACGAGTTGAGCCCTACTCTCTGTTCTCGGGAGGAAACACAAACACACACACACAGGCAAACCTGCTCCTTGTTTTCTCTATGGAAGATTCTTTCTGTGAGAGCTCAGGGACCACAGTTTAGACTCTGGGATTAGACCGTGTTTGTGTGTGAATCACTGCACCTGCTCCCCACGCCACACACACTTGTTAGGTAGCACATGTCTGTCTGTAGAGCTGTTGGAAGAGACCCATTCTAAAGGTCTTAACCATCAGTATTGTCCAGCTAAGAAACAAAGACTTGGTTAAAATACATTTCTGGAATATGATACAATATTTAAATCAAAGACAAAAGCACCAGCTATTTTGCATTTTATTTGTAGATTCTGGTAAAGAGAATGTATAATTGCGTAGTGACTCTTTAATTGCTTCTTGGCAGAACTTTCAAATGCGGTCCCTCTATCAGAAAATAAGCTTGCTAAAACTCCTTCAAATTTATGGCAGAATTGTGTTAGCTTCTGTCTGAGCTCATGTGTTTATGATAAAATGAAGACAGCTCGATGGCTGTCATATTTTTTTTTAGAATGAATTAATGTTTGTTTTTTCCCTGCTTGAGCCAAAATCTCACTGAAAGCTAGCCTTTGTCTGGTGTCTCTTGGTTCATAACTTTATGAGAGCCTCTACGCCTGGTTTCAATGCTCAGAGTGAATGGAGACCATCTGTTTGAATGGAGCATTAATGTGTTAGACATTTTTTTACAAGGACGCCTTTGATTTCTGCCCCTCCCTGCCCTGCTCTGTGTGTATATGTATATTTATTTAATATGAACCATTTTCTCACTCAGTCTAAACCACATGGCTCTTTTAGTTTGGTAAGCTGGATTGTATCAGTGGCCTTTTTTTAAGTTTTGGAGGGATCTGTTTGTCTTTTCACAATCTGCACATTCATCTGCAAATCCAGAAGATAAAGCATGATCTTCTTTAAAGTCACAGTAATTTTTATGTAAACACCAGCGTTTGAAATTTGTTGCTGAATAGTCTTCAAATCAGGGCTGTTTAGATGGTGGATCCAGAAAATGTATAAAGAAAATGAGCCTTAATCATTTTTTTTTTTAATGTTTTTTTCTTTTGTTTCTGATCTCCCAAATAGCACTGTGTATTCAGTGTGATCAAACATACAGCAAAATGGTAATATGTAATATAGAATTGTAATAATTTATTAGCAGTTTTCTGTTTTATTAAATTTGAAAATTGTATTTATTCCTGTGTTGGCAAAACTGAATTTTCAGCAGCTATTACTCCAGTCTCCAGTGTCAAATGATCCTTCAGAAATCATTCTGACATGCTGATTTGCTGCTATTATTACCAATGTTGAAAACAGTTGTGCTGTCAAGACTTTTGTGAAAAGAGTGATATTTTTTTTCTGGATTATTTAATGAATAGAAAGTAAAAAAAAACAAAACAACAACAACAAAAATGGTATGTATTGTCATGTCTTTACTGTCACTTTTGATCAATTTAATGCATCCTTGATTAATAAAAAAAATAATAATAATAATACATGTGTATTAACTGAGCAGGCCTAAAAAAAATTCCATCATGATTTACTATAGAGACAAAAGATAAAAACTTAAAAGATTTAACATAATGATAAAACATGATATTGAGATTTTATTACTATTTTGTAGCAGGAAATGTTGTCTATGTCACAGTTTTGGGGATTTCAGTCTTTCTCAATTGAAGTAGATAAGATCTGTAGGCGTATAACCAAAATAGCTTCTTTTGGGTGTAACCAGGTTGAGACTGCCAAATTACCTAAATCGCCTTAATATTTGCATTGAATATGCTGTTTCACTCAGAAATATGTCATTTTATAAAAGTAAAATGACTTGTGAAAGACAGTTCATTTTGGATTTTTAGGAACACGGGTGTGTTGTTGCTATTTTAACACATTTAAGTATTTTTTTCCTGGGGAAAATCTGAATTTTGTTGGATTTTGCTGTGGGCAAAGGGTCCTGAGCACAGCTGAGAATCAGACTAATGGATGAAATTCTCTCTAACACATTGTGCTTGGTCTGGCATTGCTCTGCGGCTAAGGCGATGTGCTAATATAAATAGTCGGGGAGCTCACCTGCACATGCTTCTAAAACCTGCAAGAAGACTGATGACTTCCTCTCTGGCTACTGTACAGCACCTCCATCAGTCTCCTCTCAGCCACACAGGGTTCATCTCAGGGTGGAGGAAAAGAGGCTGAGGGAGATAGACAGTTTGACACTAGCAGCACCTTTCTCATACTGTAGTCATAATCGCAGATGGCTCAGCGGTCAGAAGTTCAGTGTTGTCTGGAGACAGAGAGTGGAGAAGTCCCCGGATATTCTCTCATTCAGAGTGAGAAGCACAAAAATAAGGCCGTGCATGCAGCTTGGTTTGTTTGAACCTCCTCTGCCCTGAGCTCACAAAGCCACAATTGCTTGTGCTTGTGTGTGGCTGTTGGCTGTTGAGGTTGAATAACGGAGACATTGTTATTAAGGCTTTTGTTATCTTGAAACTCTTTATTCATTAAAATGTCAGATGAACCAATACTTTCAATTTTAAACTCTTATGGACTACTAAAAGTAACTCACCTAGTGGCTCTGTGGTGATAGAAAAACATTGTTCTGTTTGTTTTAGCATCCTGACCAGCCCAGCACATCAACATGTATTTGGACAGAGGAAAACTGGTACCCCGATGAAGGTTTTTCCCCATTTCAGTTACCTGATGGAGTTTGGGTTTCTTGCAACTGACTTGATTAGCTGGTCTTCAAAAGACACTTATTCTGTCATTTTATCAGTTTGACAGCAGTGATACTTAATGATAACTTGATCTGAATTAAGCTGAATAATGTCACTATATTGTCTAGGTGCTGAACTGAATTTGTGCATAATTGAGAAATTGCACAACATGGACACTGTTATTAAAATGAACTGAGTCAAAATTGAACTCACTTGAGCTGAATAACGCACTACTGTCTTCGGTTGAGCTGCTTATCACTGAATTGAACTTGTTTCATAACTGATGAACTTTTCACAGTTATTGAACTGAACTGAATCAACATTGAAGTAAAAATTCCACTATTTTCTTCTGTAGAGCTACTTCGGTTGAGCTGCTTATTGCTGAATTGAACTTGTTCTTCAACTGAACTGAATAAACACTGAACTGACTTGCGCTTAATAATGACACTATCGTTTTGTTAAAGCTGTATAAATAAAGGTGACGTCACTTGACAGCAGCTCAACCGATTCTATTTCACTTCATAATTTGCATTTCAGGTGGCTTTGCTTGTGGAAGTCCCACCATACCGGAGCCAAAGAATATCCAGTCCAGTTCAAGTGAATTTCTATGTGTGCAATGGCAAACGGAAGAGAAGCCAGTACCAGCGTTTCACGTACCTGCCTACAAACGGTAATACATCACCTTCTTTTACTTTAATTCATACACACTCCTTTATTTCCAGTCTGTGACTGAATGAATTCAGAAGACATTCAAATGCCTTTTTAGTGGATGGAATTGTGGCTAGTTTTTTTTTTTTTTTTGCTGTTGTTAAAATCATTTACATAAAATTTGTTCTTTTCCATACCTGCTCCGGGAGCAGTGGAAGGGCAGTGACAGGGTGGGGTCCAGTATGTGAATGCTATTATTCAAATCCAGACTGGTTGCCAGGTGAAAAAAAAAAAAAAGACTTCTGAAATGACATCTGAAAAGTCCTAACCACTGCTAATTCCCTCAGGCCCAGTGTGCATAACCAGTGGGTGGTTCAAAGGCTTGAGTCAGACCCAGCTTGTCCCAACCCTGTCTCCTGAAGTGTGGGCACTGCAACTGTAGTACTGTCTTTTTTTAGACTGAACACTATAAATATGATGCAGTGTATCTGTACGACATATTTTATCATTATGTGGGTGGAACAATGAAAACATTTAGCTAAACATTATCTTTTCAGGTCAGTCTTCAGGTTGTGGCCAAGGACCCCTAAAATAATAATAATTGTTGTATTATTAATAATAATTAATTATTGAATCATTAATAATTTAATTATTAATTTGACTGAATACATAATTAATGATTTGAATAATTAATTTTAAATAATAATACAAATTATTTTATTATTATTATTATTTTTTTTTAAATGTACCTGGAAGTTAAGTGTTAAAAATCTGAATCATCCGTCTTTTGAGGTTGAACATGAGGTGGAGTGACAGATATCTGCCAGCCTCTATAGTCATGTGCTAGAAGCCTCATTTCCCCCTTCTGGGCTTAAAATGGGTGTCTAGACTCTATTTTAAACTTGTCTGGGCGGCAAAGAGAGTTCCCTTTTTTCTGTATTGTTGACAGAATGCAAAATAAAACATTAGGGCTTCTGTGGAGGCATGTCGGTGTGAGGGATGTCTCATCGCTGAAGAAAAATAAACTGCTGCTGACAGTCTGTTGAGAAATGCAGCCAGAAGTTAAGAGGTGAAAAATGTAATGTCATGAGGATGAAGAGTTTGTCAACAACAGATGAATTCTCCCCAGTATCTAAACATCTGTTCACCAGAATCAGATATATCAGGAAACAACATTGAGGTAGTTTTTAGTTGTAGACAAGTAGTCATGTCATTATCAGTCTTTTTAATGCATTAAAAAATGGATGTTGAAAACATAAATACATTAATGACCTTTTGAAATTGCTTAAGAACAGTTTCCTTTTCTGAAACAGAAGGTTTAGGTGTGATATATATATATACACAAGTGCACACCCACACCCACACACACACACACACACACACACACATATATATATATATATATATATATATATATATGGGGGGGGGGGGGTTAGGTTATAGGCTTATATTTATCTCACATAGATGATTTGCTATTTGCTAGTCAGTTGCAGATGGTTTTAATTGGAGGGACATTCTCATTTTGGATTGATCTGATAGATCTGATTGGACAATTTCTTTTGTTTTTGTTGTAAATATCGGGTTTAATCATTCTCTTCTTTTCCAAGAAAATATTTATCTGCTAAAAGTTACTTTTGTATATAATAGATTATATCATACATAAGACCATAACTAAAGGCATGAACTAAAAGCCACAGAAATATATATTTTTTTACAGTCTCTTTTGCTACTGTGCATGTCAAAAACGGCCAGCCTTACTGCTAGTTTGAACTCAGTACACTGAATATGTATGATCTGGTTTTAATCCAGTCTCAATCCAATTCTTACCCAGTTGCAATTTAGCTCCTTTAAACCTGAGATGACATCTTAAAATGACAACCTGAATCTTCTACTGAGAGAAAAATGTAGCTATGGATTTGAAGCTACTGTAGCAGTAAAATATTTCATAATGCATGCTTATATGGTAATAGCACTGGGGGCAGATCCAAAAAAAATAGGCCTTTTATTTTTGAAAGCAGCTGGAAGGCTCTTGTGGTGATGATTCATCCTTTTTTTCCCTCTTTCTTTAAATATTTTCAGTTGGGCGGGAGCGCGTAGCCTCAGACACATAGTCTCATTGATGAGAATGTTTGTTTCGCTGTGGGTATCCTAGCCACAAACCCACTCTCTCGTGCTAGCTCGCATAAAGTCACATGAACCCGGAACGTGTGTTTATTCGTTTTTCTCCTTTCCCCCATTTTCTTCATCTGATCTTTCTCTTTCCTCTCTTTTCCCCTTCACCTCCTCAGCTCCAGCCATTAAAACAGAGCCGCACGATGACTACGACCTCCCTCAGGTTTGTGCGCCACTCCATCCTGCCGGGTTGGCGCTGCATTCGAAGCCCTACTACAGCCCCCCGGCTTTGACCCCCATGATGCCCTCAGAACTAAGGCCTTGTGTCACAGGCTCATTCACATCGAGCCCTCAGAGACTGGCGGCAAACCCCTCCTCCCTGTCCTGTTCATCCTCCCCCAGCACCAGCCCCAAACTACAGGATCTTTCCCCACCTCACCTCTCCACTAAGTGCCTATCAGCGGGATCGAGTATAGGCCCCCAGTCTCCAACGGTCCCACACATCTCCACCATCCAGCCCACACCTGGACGTTACCCACCGTCCATCCTCTACCCAACAGGAAGCCCTGCATCCTCTCCAGGGTCCCATCCTTCCACCCCAAACTCCGCACCAGAACTCCCCTTCACTCCCAGCCACAGTCTGACCCAATCACAGGCTACCAGTGAGGCCTCTGCATTAGCAGCTCAGATAACCAAAGGACCGGTGAGGAGTGGGTCCTCCCCCCTCCTACAGGAGGAGGGAGACACCCCCACCATGCTGGCTGTCAACATCAAGCAGGAACCACAGGAACTGGATCAAATCTACCTAGATGATGGTAAGTGACAGCGCAATATTCCAGCGAAATTTAGTGACCGTGTGCATCGTAGTCTGCTGATGTAATGCCCAACAGATGTTTCTAATTGCTTGATCTTTTTGCTTGAGTGCTCCCTCACAAAATTAAGATCCAGCGTAGTGCTAACCTTACCGCCACAACGACAGCGGCACTGTTCCATGATGTTTAATATATCGAGAATGAAGTTAAATTAACTGGAAAGTTAATGAATGACTTCATCGGTTTCCCTTCAACTTTTGTGTTAAATTTTGTGGAAGGAACATTCAACAGATGGAAGAATTTTAATATTTAATCTAACGATTAAATCATAAAAGCGTATAGATAATGGTTTTGTAGTTGTAGCCAGATCTTTGACTAAATGGCAAAAAGTCTGATCCACATCGCAGTTTATTCTGGCCCAGAACCACCGACAAAAAGAGAATGTTTGAATGACATAATGCAACCCATTACAGTTTGTCAGTTTTCATTCGGGACAAGATTATCCTCTTCAGACAATTCAAACAAATATAGAGAACATATATGCTACCGTTCAAACGTTTGCGGTTGGCAAGTTGTTTATATGTTTTTAAAAGAAGTCGCTTACGCTCACCTAAACTGCATGTATTCAATCAAAAATTAAGTGAAAACAGTAAAACTGTGGAATATATAATATTTAAAACTAACTTCTTTGCATACTCATTTAGCCTGGCAAACTTTGGCAAATCTAGTGAATATTTTATCATTGTAAACACAACTTCTATCCCCAGGATTACTGATTGAAACCCTGTGCCCTGACTCTGGGACATTAAGTCAGCCAGTCAGATTAGAACTTGCCTAATTGAGAAAGTACTGTCCAGTTTTGCCTGTAATATGCATCAGGCGTTCTCTGGCTGGTTTGTGGGTGTACTGATACTGAGACTAATGGCTAGTGTATTCGCAGAGGCCCAAACATTATTGGTAATGAAAAGATCTGCTAAAACATCACATGGTGCTTCAAGTCCAACAGGAGGTCCCTTTTCAGCAATGTCATTAAGTTTGCATCATGGGAATATACAAATAGTCTGGACACCATTCAACCTGCAGCTTTTCAACACTTTTGAACATATGATCGGCCATCAGCATTTCTTAAACCTTTGAGCGTCTTCCTTCCTTAAGCCCTAAGAGCACTTTTGGGTACATAAAACCCTTATACTGTATGCTAATTTAGTGAGGGAAATTATCTTGAATCATTCTGCTAGTGATCTAAGATCTCTTCTTGGAGTTTAAAGATGTCTGATAGCAGATTACAGAAGGATAGTGCTTTCCTTAATCTCCAGACGAGGCTTAAGTCTTAATTCGTTTGAGAAGTTGAAATATAGTCCATACCACTCAAACTAAGCAGAAACATGGACAAGTAGTTATGCATGGAGTGAGAGCGGGATTTTTTATGGGTTCGCTTGTCAAAATTATTACCTGTCATTTCTCCCCTGGCAAAATATATCGCATTTTACCAAGCGCTAACACAGCTTCCCGTGTCATTATACAGTCGGATTGCATTTCTTCTAGATTGTAGCTGTAATGGACTCTGTCAGGTGTGGCATTCGCTGAGCTTGTCAACCACTCTCATTAATTTGATTTGAAACAGAGGCACTTTTCTACTGGCACAAAACCATCGTCCATCATGCACAGCTGTCGGTCTGTCTAGTATTGAGTTTTTCTGATGCTTTAGCTGTCTTATTATCATTGAAGATGTTCTTACTTCTTATTATATACTTGAATAAGCTGTCGGGTGTGATGAAGGTACGTTCAACTTCACAACCAACCGCTTAACCAATCCTTCAGTCTTCATTTACTGCTCACTGTTTCCTCTGATATGCTCCTTCTGTTGTTTTCCTTTGCTTCTTGAGGAGGGGTTACAAACCCTTTTACTCATGGAAACTCTTACAAAAGCTGGCTGCGAGCCTGGCTCCTGGCCTTCACCAGCCGTAAGCTTTGAGGGGCCTCACTGCAATAAAGCACACTGACTTGGCCGCTGCCGACACAAGCCTGCGGCTTGAGCTCTGCCAGGAAGAGCGATCCAGCTCGACCCGAGCCAAAGCAGTAGATCCTGCAGTAAAGGAGGGGGTCACTACGGGAAACGCTCCACACCACGTGACCCGAGAGCTGGGTTCCCCATAAGAAACCACAACAAACTTTCCAATTTAGCCTGTGGGGCTGTTAAGAAATGCATGTAGGAGTGGTGAGCAGTTTGAATGTTTTTAGAGCATTGAGCAAGTACAGTGACGACTTGGGAAATATATTTATGCAACGTGGTGAGTTAAGAATAATTGTGTTGTTTGGCCAATACACTGTTCATTTATGACTATAAATATTGGAAATGTTTTTTTCAAAACTAAAAAGCACTGTAAACTTTAGTCCTGTTTATGAAATATTAAAGTATTTCTCATGTTGTTCCAAGACATTTTAAGGTTTTTAGCAGTTTTTGCCAATTCAATGAAAGTCAGTGGGGCCCAAAACAATATTGGACCCAATTGACGTTAAATATATGGACCAAAATAAAAATTACTATCCCTTTAAACGATCTCATTTGGTGGGTGCTTACATAAGTGTTTGAGGAGACAAGATTGGCTAGACTTTGGTAGACACCCCCAAGTCGATGACTAACAGTATTGTAATTTTGTTAATATTGTAGCAAAGGCCAAAAACATCTTGTGGTCTGGTACTTGGTCAAGCTAACATAGTTTTTGAGGAAGATATGCCCTTGTGAGTTAATTATGTTGCTGGTCATTGCGTAGATGAAAAATCCCAGTGTGATTGTGATCCTGACCCGGGGTCTGTTTTTCTTGTCTTCTGCTGATTAAAACAGTTAGGACTTCTGGGAGTTTTGGCGCTTGCGGACCCCTTAATGAGGCTAACAGCATTGGTGGGATAATTGTTTGGTAGTTCCTTGTTCTCCCATTGTTTCCTGAAGGTAGAGCACGGGCCAGGTCTCCGGGCTCTATCACACGGATCCAGCTGCCGCTTATCCTGGTCCAGCAGGAAGCAGGTTCTTGGATTACCTCACATCCACATATTCACTTCCCAGTCGGAGTCATAACAGCAATTCCAGAGATACGAGATCTTTATATCAAAGTTCATGAGGTGCATTTGTCAAAATAAATAGTATATATGTGTATACATATATATTAATTTAGTCTGAAAAATATGAATTCTGAACTTTTCTGAACATCCAGTCCACTCCTTATGGCTCATGCCATGCTTTCTTAAGCGGGTCTGGATAGAATTTTTTGGCTTTAAATGTTCAAACATTTGCCTTTATGAACTTAACACATGCTTCTATACAAAGTTATTTACTTTGCATTCAAGTGGAAGATTCTGTATACATTTAATCAGTTCTAGTGTTATTTCAACATTTTTTACATACTTTTAGAATTTTTATATTTATACGCTTTTTCGCATGCTTTATACAAAATATACTTTTAGTTATATTTTTAATAATTCTTCTATGTGCTATTATCTTTTGTGTTTATATATATATATTACTATTTAGGATTCATTTATTTTATATCAGTTAAGGTTTTATTTAAGTTTTGGTTTTCCTGTTTTTAATGTCCAGTTACTAATTTTAGTACTTATTTCAAAAGTACACTTATTTCTAATTTTCATTAAGTTTTAAGCTTTTCGTCTAATATTTATATTTATTCAATTTCAACTTTTCAAAAAAAAAAAAATTGCATTCCCTGGGAATATAAACTGCACAATCTTGGCTTTGCTAGCACCATCCTCAGTTGTTGGAGATGCTGTTTTAAAAATAGTCTACTGTTTGTACCGTGCTTAATGGTCTAGCATTTTTAATGTGTTATTGAATTGAAAATGGCATCTAACATCCACATATTTCTTTCCAAGCAGAGGACTAATAAAACCTAACTGGCTAATGCACTGATTCATGAACACTCTATAAACTCTGCCCATGCATCATCTTTACTCTGAATCATTTATCACGTGCTGAAATACCTCTTGAGTCATGCTTAGCTTATAAGGTTATAAAGGGTAAGTCTCAACTATTTTTTGCCACCTCAAACAGCACCAGGCTGAAGTCAAAAATGTGTATTAGTTCGATATGAATCCTGAAGCAGTGTCTCATATTTCAGCTTTATTATTGTGTATCCACTATCCAGTCACTTATCACTTGTTGAAGTCCTTTCATTAGAATCCTCATTCGAAATGTGGCAGCAAATTGAGATGTATCCTATGGCAACTGCCAACAGTTTTCTTTTCAAGCCAACAGTCTACAAAAGCAGCATTGCAGTACATGAGTCACTAGCTGCTATGCTTAGCCAAAACCCCAAACCAAAATTGTTGGCCAACAGAGACTTGAAAACAATCAAAGTTTCCTTGGTCTTTTCAAAATGTTAGTGCATGTGTCAACACCTACCGAAGCCGTCTTTATTTACCATGAGCACTCTGAACAAAATAAAACCTCTTCAAATGTAAGTTGTCATCTTGGCTCAAAATAACCGAGTCCCTACTAGAGTCTCTCCACTCAACAGAAATATCTTGATTGCTTTTGGATATGTTCACATTTGTTTTTGTACGCTTTCTTTGTGGTATGCTCTCTGAAGCTTGGGTTCACAAGAAATTTGTGTTTCCTGTTATTCACGCCAAGGAGGAACACAGTTCAAATATATTTGGATGATCAGGTCAGTGTAAGGTGAAACCTCAAAGGAGCTGTGAACATAGTGAGAGTTATAGTAGAGTTGCTCTCAATCTGGTGTGATCTGAACATGTGGTGAATGTCGAAAGTGTTAGTAGATGCTTCGTCGTCACAGCAAGGGTGGTTTGGACCATGACACAATAGGTCATGGTTAACTAGCTCTCACATAGTTGTACTACCAGTAATATTACCACAGAAGGACCTGTTATCTTTTAGAAGATCCACTGATTTACTTCTATTCTAAGTTCTGATTGACTGATAGTGTCCCACCATTTGTATCACTCCGCTTGTCTGTGTTTGTTCCACACAGACTGTCAGTCTGCATTAGTTAGGGATTCACTCATTCAGATTCACTCATTCAGACAGAAAGAATCAATGAATCATTTGTTCAGCTGAATCATCCAAAACACTGATTCATTTGATTCATTTAGAAATGAACTAATGACTGCCTTATTCACCTGATACATTCCATTCAAAGGTTCAGTGTCAGTTCTATGTAATTAATACTTTTATTTAGCATGGATGCATTTAGTTGATAAAGTGATGATGCAGTTTTTGGTGTGTTTAAAATTATATTGTGCATTATATTAAAGTTTTATTTTGTTTGTAGTGTTTTGAGTTTTACATTTTGTATTCTTAGAACTTTTTCCACAACAAAGTGTCCGACCCCGCAGTTCATTCAGTAGTCTTTTAGACTCGAAAAGATGCTTTCGCCAATGTCCAGCTCACCATAAATCATGTGAATAAAATTTTATTGCGTGTGTGCAGTCGTGCAGGTATTTCTTCCCAACCTCCTCTGTTTTGACAGATGGGAACCTAGTGATTCAAGAGACCTGCGTTTTAATGTCCAAACTCCCATGGCAGTTGTCAGTGCTCACCAAATTTTTCAAGAAGATGTATTGGCGTAATTTACTCCCAACTGTCAAAGGTTCCTAATTGTTTCAGCATGGAGTGGTGTTTGTGTGGCACATCCATGAGTGATTTTCTCCCCATAAATCAGCCAGTCTTATTGATTCATTTCCTGTTCACGTATTAGTGCTACTCAGTCAGAACACCATTGGCAGTAGTAGCGTATCATAAGGGATTGTGCTCAAGTGAATGTGAAATCTTAATGGATTTTTATATTTATAAGGCTGTGAAAAATATTCCTCCAGCTTCAATTTCAGCATATCAGTGGTTAGAGTTCTGGTATTTTGCATATAGGGTTAATTTAATTGCAGTTTTTGATGTTTTGTCAGCTGACTGTTCCCAATTTTTCTTAGGTATGTTGTTGATGGTGTAAGGTGTTTCCGAGTAATAGTTCTTGTAGTTTTTGGAGAATGATCCTGTATCAGTTTGAAGAAAAAGTGAAATCAGGAGCCTGGGAAGAGGCCGTGTCAGGCAGAGGTCAGGTAGGCTGGGTGCGCTGCGCCTCATGAGGAGATGAAAGACAGATTTGGATTCATTGTTTAGAGGGCACGTCAGCATTCCTGGCGACTTCTCAGTCCCTTAGGCAGTTTTGCAGTGGGAGCATGAAGGCCATGGTTCATTTGCAGGGAATTCCTCAGCAGGCTTCCTGGTGTTGGCCGGGAGCAACACTTGAGGGGAGGAAATCCACCGCCTTCAGCCCACACGTGTCTGCTTAAACTCCCTCTCTCTCTCTCTCTCTCTCTCTTTGTGTCTCAAACTTTAGATTGTAAGGATTTTAAGGCTTGCATGATTTTTAGAGGTCGTAAAAGGACTTGCGTCTCTTCATTTGTACAAACTAGTGGTCAAATTGAAATGGGTTTTCCAGTATCTTTTGAATTTCATCAATCTTGAAAAAAATAAAAAGTATCACAGTTTCAGTCGTTTTCAACATTGATAATAAGAAGAAATGTTTCTTGAGAATCAGATTTCTGAAGGATCATTCAACACTGAAGCCTGGAGTAAAATCAGCTTTGCCATCACATAAATAAATGACATATTAAAACAGAAAACAATAATTTAACATTTAATAATGTTACAAAGTATTTTTACTGTATCTTTAATAAAAAAAATCATAATCAAATAAGCATAAGATAATTTTTTTTAAAGACATCTTAGACCACAACATTTTTAATTCCAGTGAATCTTCTATTCAAAATGTAAATACAGAGAAAGGTAATGCTGATATGTCATTAATAATTTAATTTAAGAATGGAAAATGAAGTGTAAATTAATGTAAAAAAAAAAAAAAAGAAAAACACTTATTTTACACAAAACACAGAAATTAGGCCTAAATATAAAAAGTATGTGTTCATCGTTAGATTTTGTAACTGACAAAAGACTTTCAGTGCTAAAAACCGCAAAATTACCTTAAATATGCCAATTCTTTGGCTCTTCACTGATATAAAAGATGCAGAACTTGTTATTTATGTATAGATTACCATTAAATCTGTGGCCAAGGAAACTATGACTTGAAAACTTTTGATGCCTTTAGAAAGATGCTGAATCCTTGAGGATGATATCCCTCACCACAAATGAGAAAAACACACACAGCTTGTCTAATAGTTATCAAATGCTTCCTGCTGGTGCTTACGTCCATGCTAAAGAATTCAAAGGCCAGCTAAAGCGGTCTGTGCCGATCGTAAGGGAAGAGGAATGTGCTGTTTTGAAACAGATAGAGCAAAAGATATGGTTGCCTATCTGCGTCCCTCAGAGGTTTGAGAGCCGTTAGCAAAGAAACGTGAACGCGAATCACTCTTCTCAGAGCTAAGAGGCTCAAATGTTTTGCAACAAACCACCAAAGGCATAAAAACTGAAATACAGACATTTAGGGAAGGATAATGTGCTGTGTCTTGGTCATACAATGCTCCCTATGGGCCTGAGAGTAAGATAATACAGCTGCCGCTAATATGCTAACATGCTAACTTTAAGAGGCAGCCTCATCCGGTTTCCCCTGCTATCACACAGCAAGTGAGTGCCAGGCTGTTTGTATAGCCTGAAGCCATGCTAAGTCACTTCCCATGCTCAGGCCAAAGAACACAGCTGACAGAAGGAGCCAGGGTCCTAGTGTGTGGGAAAAAGCAATGACAGATAGAGGGCAGGAAGATAACAGACAGCTGGAGTTGCAGGGATCTCCATAAGAGGGCATGAGATCTTCTGATCTTTCTTCTTCTCAGTCTCATGGAAGACACTCAGAGGATTTGATTTACTTTTATTCATGTTAGTTATATTTACTATTGTTTTTAGGGGTGCCATATATGTAGAAATTATAATAGGAGTAATTTAAAAATTTAAATCCCTTTGCCTAGAAAAGTAAGAATAGTTTCATACTGACTTTATATAATTTGAAAGAATTTTAGTCATATCACCACCTGATGACTTTTTCAAAGAAATTAATATTTTTACTCAGCAAGGATGCATGAATATGTTTGAAAAGTGACAGTAAAGACATTTATAATGTTACAAAAAGATTTCTATTTCGATTAAATGGTGTTCTTTTGAACTTTCTATTCATGAAAGAAACGTAATGAAAAAAAAATTGATCATGTAAATGTATGAGATAATAATAAGAAATGTTTCTTGAGTACCAAACCAGCATATTATAATGATTTCTGAAGGATCATGTGACACTCAATACTGGAATATTGGCTGCTGAAGATTTAGATTTGCCATCACCGTAATCAATTGTATTTTAAAATATATTAAAATGGAAATAATTTCACAATATTACTGTTTTAACTGTATTTTTGATCAAATAAATGCAGCCTTGGTGATAATAAAATATATAAGAGATGGAATTGACGTGAATTCAATAGGTACTATTCAGTGTGTTGCAAAATATCACATCAATCAATCAATCACCTTTATTTATATAGTGCTTTAAACAAAATACATTGCGTCAAAGCACTGAACAACATTCATTTGGAAAACAGTGTCTCAATAATGCAAAATGATAGTTAAAGGCAGTTCATCATTGAATTCAGTTATGTCATCTCTGTTCAGTTTAAATAGTTTCTGTGCATTTATTTGCAATCAAGTCAATGATATCGCTGTAGATGAAGTGACCCCAACTAAGCAAGGGTCATAAATATTCACATAAATCATGCACATATAATAGATGCCTCATGACATATAGTATGCTGCTATCAGGGCATAAAAACTGTTTAAACATATTGTAAAACTGCATTTAGCAATATTTTCCTGTGATTTGTATTGCAGATGAATTGTTTGTTTTGGGTGTAGCCTACAAGTAACATGATTTCCGCTTGTTTTCACAGTTAACGAAATCATCAGGAACGATCTCTCCAGCATCTCGGTGCACAGCCACGCATAGCAGCTGAAGGTCCCTCTGAGAAGACCATGACAATCATCAACTCTTCTGCCTACCAAATTTCTGACTGAAGATCCGAATCAGCAAGGCCTGACTGTGATAACACCAGTTCAACAAACAAAACTTATGCACTCAGAGCTCCAGTTCATATGAGGCCGTCAGAACACACCAAACCTTACTTGTTTTATTTCCACAGGGGGGACTGAAAACCAGCCTAAAAGCACAGTAAAACACAAGTGCACTTCATTTCAGAATTTATCAGTACATCCTGGCGAGATGGAGCCTGTGCTGTTATGGACCAAGTTGTCTCCCTCTTGCTTTTCTATTTACTCTCTTGTACTCGATGTAGCTTTTTAAATTATTACCATAAGTGCAGTTTGACGTCTTTCTCCATACACAACCATGTATATTTCTAAAAAGAACATTTGCATATCAGAGAACATTCGAGTCTGGTCACAAATCAGTAACTTTGCAGGCAAAAACCAGACGTGCATATGATGCATGCACAATTCTAAATAATAACCTAAACCTTTTTTTTTTTCTTTTTTTCTTTTTTTTTTTTTTGCTTTGGATGCATGCATATGTGAATGCATGTCTGAATGCTCACTTTTGTCTATTAGTGTTTTTTGTTACATTTCATCATCCAATAGCACAAATACGTGCGGTTAAATGAAGTACCTGTTCCTCATGAAGAAGAAAACATTGATGACTGATTGCCATTGCGGAGATGTTTGTTCGAACATCATTTTGAAGCCTTGACCTGTTTGTAAGCCCGAACAGCCTTATTGATTTGCCTTAAGCTTATGCCAAACTGTTATTTTGTTCATCATTTGACAGCAGATGTCTGTGCTTATGTCTGAATAGCCATTCCAATGTTTATAACTTTTGTAATATCAGGTATAATATGTACTTGTTAACTGGAATTTTTATGAATAGAATAGAATGGAATAGAATAGAATTATTTATTTGGAGTGAGCTGGAATTAATCAAACACAAGCCATAAGGGAAGTATAGCAATTCTGTTCCCTTCACATTTAGTAGCAACTTTGTGACCAGAGAATTTAACTGGACTGGCATTTGTCAAGCATCCAATATTATTCTAGCAATTTTTCAAGGCAAGATAATGGTTTCAGATTAGGCTACGCTCTCGGACTGCCTCTGAACAGCTGCATATATGTTTCACTATAACTGCCTCTATGACCTGATGGTTTACTGCACTGTGCCTTAAAGTGTTTATTAAGCAGGAATACTTTTTATATGTATTTGTCCTCTCTAATTATAAACGTAATGCATGTTTCTCAGCATATATTGAGATTTCTGTACAGGGGTTTTTACTGCCTGTACATTGTATCCTGTCTGTAGGTTGTTAGATAATGTATGCACTTTAATTTGTATTTTTCTGTACTGGGATCTCAGAAATACAACATTGTTTTTTGTTGTTGTTTGTTCTTGACAATCAGACCTAACATGATATATTCTTACGCTAGATATCAGTGACAACAACAGATTGTTTTACTTGCAAGTATATGAATTCAATTTACCCATGCTAGTCACATTTCTATGGTGCATTTACATTTCAGTACCAAAATATGCACAATAAATTCATGCTTTGTTGGCTCTTTTAGAGGTGTGTTGTTGAGTGGTGTAAAAATATGCATACATTTTTTTTTTTTTTTTTTTACTAAAGCTGTTTGGTAACAACTGAGCAAAATAAAACCCAGATACATTAGGACATAAGCCAACTATATAATGAAAGATTTTAACTGAAGAGTGCCCATAAGATTTTCAAATGTTAAGTTGGTCAATGTGTAACATGTTTTTAAATGTATACAATTTTTTTTTAACCAAAAATTGTGTTTTGCTATTTAAACTAAGGCGCTGCTGAATGCTTGAATCTATCTGGTTTACAAATGTTCAGTTTTTATGGAAATGCACAGCTAAAGTAGTTCAAGGCAGGTATTGACTGCATTACCATGTTCATATCACTTCACCAGACGATTTCAGTTATTTCAGTTAGGTCCTTGCAGCATACAACAGCAAAAGAAATAAAACCCTCAAAGACACTGACCCAGCAAATAAATGTAGTAAGCAACAAGATAAACAACAAATTATTTCCATGTTTTTGCCACAAAATTATGTTCTGTTATGTACAGAAAGCACATACATACCATTTTATCAGTAAAATAGTTTATCTGCTACATAACATTTTTTCACTATCAAGGTAATAACAGAGCTGTTCTTGAAGCAGACAAACTTAGAGTATCGCTATTAGTAGAGACGCACAGGCTCAGCTAATTCAACATGCTTCACACCCGAGATGTTACGGACACAACTTCACTTCATCAATTTTTGGGTATGCATTATTTTCTAATAATTCAATGGACTGTTTTCAATGATTCATAATTTAAACTGTCCTGGAGGGCCGGTCTCCTGCAGGCACATATCTAGAAGCTTTTAGTAATTCTGAGGAGCTTGATGGCTGCTTCAGGTGTGTTTGTTTAGATTTGGAGCTGAACTTTGTAGGATAATGGCCTTCCGGTAACTTGATTAGACATCCCTGCGTTAAGGTATGTGTCTACCCACCTTCCATTTTAATAAAAGATTGGTTGCATGCAGCTATTAGTAACTTCAATGTGCGAGGCTTCCAGTGTCATTTACTTCTGGTTATTTTAGCAGTTCAAAAAAGGCCTTTTATCATGCTTGATATTGCAAACTGTTTTTTGTCATATTATTTTAATTATTCAAGTAGTCATGAACACACTTGTTTTTAGTGCAAATAGTTGCATTACCGCGGACTGCACTTTGTTGTTCTTGTTATGAACATATAGTGCATGGATATTAATGAATCTGAAGTCTTGCACATTCACAGAAAATAGCTTACTTTCATGTTGCAAAATAACGTGGACACATAAAACTGAATTTCAAAAATAAGCCCACTAAGAGAAATATTCACTGGAGCTAAAAGTGTGAAACCTAGTCCTACATTTTAATTGTGACACCAGACTGCTAACTGATGTTAAATTCTATACCAAAATCAAATGACAAAATACTTTAAGATGTTTTTTATTGGTCCTAAAAATCATAGAGAATAAAAACTGGAGATGATTTATTTGACAAGTCTTTTGTCCAAACTTTTAAAGAGTATAAAACCCTGACTGAAAATTCCGTTTCACAGATCTAGTTTCAACCCTAGAACCAACGGCTCATTAAAAATGCGGCAGTATCGTCTGAAACAGAATCATGAAAAAATGCTTAAGATCTCTTCCCCATGTGCACAGGAGAGCTGAACTTCCAGAGTAGTAACTAATGGATCAAAGTAGAAGCAGCTGTTGTATCCAGGCTTTAAGCCAAGCACCCTATGACACCTGCCAGGCAGACAGGAATATTTTCCATGGGTTTGAATCCCCGTTCACACAGCCATGGTGACAACGCACAGTCAGGGTAGGGTGGATCATCAAAGCCAGTGCCCAGAAATAGCCACTCTATTAGTTGGCTGCCTGGGTGAGGATTGTTAGAGAGCCAAGAAGTCAGATGGCCTTTGCTAACGGTCACAGTTATCATTGTGTGAAAACTGTCCCGTGGAGTGAAGAGCTGTGAGTCTGAACTCCCTCCACATCCTAATGCAAATAACTGTCGTCCTCCCATTATCCTCTCTCCCTTGATAATGTGATCGCTGGATCAAAGCATGATGGTGGATGTTCTGTCCAGACTGTTTTCATCTGTAGTCGTTTATTAGAATATCAGCAGTTGCAGAGGATACTTAAGACTATGAATCTTCTTGAAATTTAAATAAAATAAATCTATAACACTGCAGATCTTTAATACCCTATCTACCCAATTCATTGTCCTAGCATAATTAAATTTTCTAACTTTATGACCCTCGTTTTCAAAGTCAATATCAAAGACCACCCTGCAAAGGCTGTTTCTTCTTAGTCTTCTTCTGGTGAGATGATTACAAAAACATAAGCTTGGTGTCCAGGTTTTTTTTTTTTTTTTTCAGAAACTAAAGCTGTTTATACATTCAAATAATCATGTAGAATAATTAACAATATTTTTTTAAGGAAAGAAAACTAAATAAGTGATCTTGTGTTTTCTCTTTTTTGATGTTGTCTTTTCTATTTTTTTCTAACAACTAAGCAATTGTTCTAAAGGTAACTCAAGCAAATGTTTCTGATGAATTACTCAATATAAACATTTTAGATCATTTTAGACCATTGTTAAGGGGACGAATGAAACCTTCCTGCTTATTACCCATAGTAGAAAATCCAATGCATGTGTTACTTATGCATTGCTACCCCCCCCCCCCATCCCCCAACCAAATGGTAGTTTGAGGTCAGCTAGTAAAACTTCTCCTGTGTAAGAACCAATCTCAATTCACTGTAGAGCGTTACCGCCTCCTAGTGGACGATTCCGGCAACTCTGGGATTGAACATACTCCGATCGAGTCATGGTTAAGGATGTTAAAAACAATTAAATGGACAAGAAAGCAAATAAAGGGGGGATCAGCATATCAGGGAATCATACCAAATCAGGGAATAAGCATAAAACACTTAAAAAAAAACTATGTTAATATGTGTAGTAAAACATCTGCATTGTATACAGAATGATTCATATAAAACAATATATTGAATAATTATATTTTACATATGATCCACGATTAAGAATTAATAGTAATAATATTAGAATTAATTTTAATATTATTTACAGAACCCATATCTCATAGACAATTAGTGTTACATGGGTCACCTGAGGTGAAAAAGTCATATACATTGACCAAAGGAAACATAGTCACCGCCCCCAACATTGAGCCCAACTGCACTACAGCTCCACACCACACAAGAGCGCTGTGGCCTTCATCTCGCAAGATGACAGCAACAATCACCTTTACGTAAGATAGGATGAAGATAAAAAAGAACCACGCCAGCACCTGAAAACACAGGATTACTCAGTGTGAATAAACAAAAATAAATTGTAACATAGATTAAGCAAAACATGCTTCTTACATTAGGAATTAACAAAAACTGGTCTCAAGTACTCACAATAATGACGGCTCCAGAGGTCTCATTGACTAGCAGTGGACACGGACTCAACACAGCCATGCCCATAATGTAAACTCCAATAAAAGAGCCGATAGAAGTGAGGACTCCCATCAACACCAAGGACCTGTTCAGAATGCAACAAACTGTTGAGTGGTAAGTTAAGAATGTTTTAATTTAACATTTTAAACTTTCAGATTATGCTTTCTCAAGCCAACATCAAAGTTTATTTGCAAAATGTGCTCATTTAGTTAAAATATATAAATGTTTTACATTGTTTTAATGTAATTAATTTTTGCGATGGCAAAGCTGAATATTCAGCAGAATTTTCTGTCTCACATGGTCCTTTTAAAATGCTCATTTGGTGCTCAGTTGGCCAGGATTCATTGAACACTACGTTCAAAAGAAAATAATTTATTATAAATGACTTTTGTTTAAGTAAAAGTATTTACTATCACTTTTATCTATCTATCTATCTATCTTTTTATTGTCTATATTGTCTATTTCATGTCCACATAAATTATTTGACTGGTAAGTAGCTGTAAAAAACCCAAAGTTATTTTTCACTTATTTCACTATGAATTCAGTTATTGTCCATAAAATCACTATTGCTAATGATGTTACTCACCTTTGAGTATAAAACATGCTGATGAAACAAGCTATAGGATTGGCAACATTCGCCATAGTAGCTGACCAGTGATAGGCCTGGTTTCCATATGGTAAACATGAGTACGACTGCACTGACGGCAAACCGGTATTAGTCAGAGCGGTCACCCATGCCAGGATAATGTAGATGTATATCACTTCCATCCATGTGTGCGTCCCTGTCCCAAACATGCTCCTGGGCTTCTGAATGGCCTTTCCAGGATGCATCATTGGTTTCTGTTCAGATTTCTTGTTTTTCCAACGCAAGACGGGATCTCCATTTCCATTTATGTTATTGGGACGCTCACGTGCAACAGCTGGATGGTAGTTCAAAAGTATGAACGCCACCAAACAAACCACCATCATAGCCATCAGAAAGAAAAAATAGGCTTCAACTGAAAAGTTAGCTGGTTGGTAGTGAGCCACAAGGTAGTTAGTGTCTCTTTCAGATCCGTTAAGATGTGTTTCATTGGATTTGAGGATTTGAGATGCATTGACACATTCCACAACACCTACACCTTGAACCATCGCCACTAAAGCTGGGACAAGACCACTCAGGCCTTCTCCTACATAGTAAGTCATGAGATACTCCGCCTTGAGCTGCATCATGAAGGGAAGGAAGGTCACCGAAGAGGTGCAGTCCACTATAGAGATGAAGAAGATGAGGAGCAGGAGAGGAACGCTGCGCTCCACACCTTGCACCACTACCGTCTCACTCCAGAAGAAAGCCAGAAAAAGGCTTACAAGTATCCCAAAACCAACAATAAAATAGATAACTGCGGTTTCGTTCAGCACTCCTGGACGGAAGCGATGCATTATTGTGACAAACAGAGGTCCGATGTTGGCCAGTTGGACAATAATGGAGATGTAGGAGGGAAGGTACCAGCCTTCAGGTACCTGAGGAACGATTAGAGGCAGCTCCACCCACAGACCACAGATGGTGACCCAAGAGCCCATGCCAAACAGGCCAGCCAAAACATGGGTGAGGATAGACATGGCCATGGTGATTTAGCTCAGGATCCCTCAGACTTTGTATCCTTAATGTCTTCAGGAAAAAAAAACCCCGATGAGTACAGTTAGTAATAAAGAGAATTTCATTCAGTGACAGACATTAATATTGCAGTTCTACTTAGAGCCACTATGATATACAAATTACACAGTTTAACTTTAAATTCCAAATTCGGTGCAAGTTTATTTATTCAGCTGTAATGTCAGAGAAAACTCAGCATTATGTCCCTTAGCACTACATTTAATCCAGGGGCTCTCCAGGGGATTCACCCTTTAGTCAGTGCAACTTTGGATAAGAAACATCTGCTAATATAAAGTTATTCAATAACATCTTCTGTAACTTGAGCATTCTCTTACTAATTCTTTGATGCTGTGCCAATGTATTTAAAGGAACAAAGTCAGGAAGATTGTGCTTATTTGCAGAAAGAATATCAAAGTACAAATCAGAGTGCAGTTAGCAGGGAGTTTACAGCAAGCTGAGATCATGAAAATGGGACCAAATGGTGCAACACTGTCATAGCAAGAAAACTGTAGTCAAATTAGTTTTTCAAATTTAAGCTTTCAATGTGTAGCTATTATCAGTTAACCTAAACTGATCAATATATATATATAAGTATACTTAAGTTAAAAACAAACCATGTAGTAAGATCATAAATCTTACCTTTATGTAGTGCAGCAGCAACAACAACAACAACAACAAAAACCAAGTTAAAATGAAGTACAGCAATGTGGAGAATATATATATTGTAGCATCATGCAACTTCCCAGAATAAATAGGCAGGAGACTGAGATCCAGTTCAAAAGCAGCCAACGGCCTTCGTTTGTTTGAAACAACGGATATCAGGAGGCATACTAACTTCCCCAATAATAAGAAAAGGTGGAGGGCTCAGAACGTTCTCCTCCCTGACCTGAACTCAAATGAACTTAAATCCTCCTCTGCCACATGCGTGCACCTGGCCCCTCCTCCAAATGTTCCCCCAGACCAGGGATGGGTGATACCTCTTACATTCGATCCAATATTTTCAAGCCCAGTCGATATCAATACCGATACTTCTAAACTAAACTGATCTTTAAAATGATTAAAACAATAAAATCAGTAATTATACTTACTTAACATATTCCGGGCAGGATTTAGGGGGTGGGGGCCCCTGGGCTTGAGGTTATGCTTGGGTCCTATACCTACACTACAAATGCCCTCTAATAGAACATCATTATGGAGTAACACAAACATATGCTTTGAGGTTCATAAATAATACAATTAATATGCAACATGTCTAGGCTATAGTTAAATAAGAGTGTCCTCTTATGTCAGGTTCTTCTTTAATCAATAAACTCAATCGAATAAAAAGACACGCTGGCTATTAACAATCAAATGAAATCACTATATCAAAATTCATAGATGGATTGTGCATAAATGTTACGTTTAAATATAACATTTTAATGTAGAAAAAAATAAATGAATGCACAAATGACATGAGCTACTTTATATAATATGAAACTACAACTGCAAGTAGGTGGAAGTCTTAATGAGTGAGTAAAATCAACTGATTAGTTTAAAAAGCTGATTCATTTAACCTTGTAAACGATGTGCTTCTAGCCTGATTGAATCAGTTGCTGGTCTGTGTAAGGCTGAGGAACAAAACACTGTTGATCTGACTGAGATGCAGCTGTTCGTTCTGTTTTCTTTCTGATTAAGCAAAACGGAATGTTGTGTCCGAAAGTTACTCAGTTGTTTATTTTACATTTGCGAGAAAAAGACAGAACTCTTGTTTGTGTGATAGCTCTATAAGCTATGTAATAAAAACAGAAAGTCATTCAAATTGCTATTTTTATTTAAAATCATTTTGATGATATTTCTTCCCCACTGTGTGTAGACAGCGCTCAAATCTCATCAGATGATCATATAATTTAGTGGAAAATTAACATAGAATCATCCTCTGTAAAGAAATGAGGTGTGAACATTTGAGAATGCATCATTATATTTTCTAAATGTGCACTATTTTTGGCTAAACGCTTTATGGAGCTGTTTAAAAGAACCATGTGATAAACCAGTCAGTGCAGACACGATTCAATCTGTGTCCTTCTTCTATGTGAAAAAATACTAGTTTATGCTGTTTGAGTGTGGCCTCGGAGGTCATAGTTGTAAGCTTACCCCCGTGCTGGCCCTTTTAGATCTTACGTCCACAGTGGAAATGTGGCTAGTAATAATTTCTGAATTCTGACTGGCACATAATGAACAAATCAAACGAACGTAAAGGGGCTAGGATTATGCAGGATTACTTGTTATTGTTTCACTGTTTCATTTGCTGTTGTTTTTGTTACTCATAGTTATTTGGTGACCAATTATAGGTCATATAGCCTGTTAAAAGTTTTTTTTTTTTTTTTTTATTCTCACCGTTGTTTGAGTGTTAAATTCAAATCAAGTCAATTCTGCTTTATTGTCAGTTCTTGTACACGTGCAGCACAGACATAGAATTGAAATTGCGTTACTCTCAGACCCTTGGAGCAAACAGATAACACTAACAATAAAACATAAAATACGGATAAAATATAAAAAACAATGTAAAAGACAAAAGATAAGTAAAGCAGCACAAGGCACATGGCAGATAGAGTGCAAGCCAGTGAAGTAAACAAACTGCAGATATAATGATTGTAGTGCAAAAGCAGCAAATTATAAAGTCTGTTCGCCTGAGTAAATGGATATGGTAATCTAGTTCCAGTAAACTGAACGATAAACGGTCGAATAGGCATATATTAGAATCATTATCATCTCTGCATCCTAGTATTGACGTGCACAGTTAGTCTGTCGTATATATTTGTCTCCTATATCATAATGAACAGCTCTTTTATAAAGTGTGGTTAAACAAAACTAGATTGCGATTATTTTTGTCATAAGCAACAATTATACTGATCATACAAGACTAGCATGCAACATTTGACAAATGCATTTTTTTATTTTTAAGTAAAACAAAAAAATAAGTGACAACTGACAGATACTCACATGATCTGAGCCTGATCATATGGAGACAAAGTCCTGTACAATGAGAGAAATGTCTTATATGCTCCGCATGAGTGGGTGTGTCTATTCTAGCCAACCATGCCACCTGTCTATTGATGTTTTACCAAGGGGGGAAATTAATGTGTAATGTGTAATTTGTAGATCATTTATTACAATGCAGGTATATAATTCAGAATTACACTAATCATTGCACATGCACTTATTCATAAATAAATATTCATAAAAATGCAATATTAAAATTTATATTTGGTGATTAGAAACATCATCAGTAAGCAATGAGAGCTGTTTCCTATGTACATTCTGGCAGGAAATGCAACACAATTTTACTTTGCTGAGCAGACCAATCACAGCTTCAGTGAAAGTTTAACTATAGCCATTATGTTATGTAAGAATGTAGTAAAAAAGTGACTACAACTGCTGATGACTAAAAAAACAACAACCTGGGAAATAGGTTACATTTACATTCCTATAGCTTATAGGTCAGTTTTTAGGTCATTTGTTTATATAAAAGAAACTCCACAACTTTGTTCATAACCACAAATTTCTCTGTCAAATTAACCATTTATTTAAAAAGCTCTGAGATCTTGTAAAACCAGCATATGCATAAGAATGTGAACAATTCAAAACAGCATTTAACTACTGCAAGAAAATTCAAAATGAAAATAAATATTTATATTTAAAAGACAGGGACCACCGAAATATATGGCATTATGGAACTATAGTTCTATGATACCTTGTAATATTTTAGCCTCATTGTCTTTTAAATACATTTTTTTTCTCAAATCTTTATTGACAAATTGTCAACAGCATATAAATACTGTGCACAATTAACAGTTTAAACAGAGGCTTTAATTAGAGACGTCAGGAAATCAGTTAGTGCTCAACACAAATCTGATTCAAGCCCAGTTTATAAAATACAAATTCTGAATTTATGAAATAAGTGATGAGAATAATTAGTGCTAAATGCCCAAAATTACACATACCACATTTGTTTTTTGAATGTTGACACATTTTACAAAAGATAACAGCAGTTGCAAAATGAGATTAACCTTAATTAAAATACTGGCCTCACATCTAAAATATTAAAAATCAAAAGGGTAAAACATGGCAGATCTGGCAGGTTAGACATACAGTATTGTCAGTATTACATTTAGACTCTGTATATACATTACAACTAAAATTTAAAACCAAACAAAACCTGATATTCAGCCAACAAAGTTAAATATAAATCCAGAAATACTGGAATGTGATAATATTTTTTTGCTTATGGTCGTCAAAACAGTGTAATCTTGGGTGTAATAAAAAGCATTGTTTTCCCAGTTAGGAACAATGTCAATATACTATTGTAACTTGATTTTACTATTGGGAATAAACAAAATACTACACAGATGAAGCATATAGTACAAGTCTATTCATTGGATAGTGTATATTGTAGCAGATTGCCGACTTCTGTTTTCTGGCCAAAAAAACTGCGGACATGCCGATACTGAAGTTTTCCATTATGAAATCAGACCCGCTCTGATTTTCAACCACAGATGTCTTGTCTTGTCTTGGTGCATGAAAACACTTTTCACTTAATCTAGATCAAGGTCAAGATGTTCACATATACACTTTCAACATATTCTTTACATTCACAATATTCCATCGGGTAACACAAAGATATGCATTGTAAACAAGTACAGCTGTTTTTGCATTGACTTTAACTTGAAATGTCATGTGATGGCATCAGTTTGACCATCTTTTTCCATTTTAGATTCACACCTATATCTGTTGTATAAAGGTATGGGGTGAATGTAAAATCAGGTTCTGCAATATTAACTGCAGTTGTCTGTGCAGTCCTGGGCTCGCTGGAAGACCTGGTACACACTGACTAAAGGGAACATTGTGATAGCTCCAATTAGAGAGCCAGTCTGGATGAAGACTCCACACCAGAGCAAAGCTGCATGCCCTGCTTCATGAAGCAGCGTCCCAACTACAACCTTCACGTAAGAGAACAAGCCAGTGAAGATGATCCAGGATATGATCTGAATGAAGACAAATAAGACTTCTGTTAACAAACTAAACCTGATGTTAATTAATGGTTTCTAATATTGTCCGTGTAATTTAATATAATTATTTATGTACTGTATTTGCATAGAATTTGTGTATTATGTGTGGCGAATGAATGGGTGACTTTGTGATCAGGAATAAAAATAAAAAATACATTATTAAATCAACAATAAGGTCTATTGAGCATATTTGGCACATTGTCATTTACCTTAGTAAATATTTAATTACAAAAGATTTCCACTGTTCAGAACTACTAAAATGAGTGGATTTGTTGACTCCAACATTTTTCTTTCCTTTGAAATATTGAGATGGTCCTCATTGCAGAACACCAGATCCAGGGGGAGTGGTTGGATCCAACTCTCCCCACCTTACATACACCTAAACCTACAAGTCTACACCCCCAGATCACTAAACCTACCCATCTCCACCCCCTAGATGTAGATCCAACCACACCCCTTGGATCTTGTGTTCTGCAGTGAGGGGCTACTGGAAATACTGCTATAATGACCCCTTTTCACAATAACTATCTTTCAAGTATCTTAATATTTATCTTAACTCTTTCTTTAACAGATCTTTAGAGATGATACGATAATGAAACACTTAACAGTTGCGACACTTTTGCACGTGGTAGCTCAGTGAAGTATTCAGCACTTTTAACATTGAGAGATTCGTTCTTAGTTCCTCTCCCACTTAGTAATGAAATAGAGTTACTAACCACAAGAGCAACGCCATACTGACTTCCTAAAAGTGGTGGACAGGGACTCAGCACAGCCAAGGCCATGAGATAGGCAGCAAAAATACAGCCTCCCAGTGACATCATACCAAGACCAATGCTGGACCTATAATAAAACCATCAATTTCAATTTAAAAAATTCAACTCAATGAACAACACCTATAATCACACAATAATATGACAAATTGTACAAGAGCAGAATTTAAATCAGAGGTGTCCAAACTCCTGAGTTGTCCTGCAGGGCCGCTGTCTGGAACTTATGCATAGTAAGGCCTTGATAACCAGACTCAGGTGTGTTTAATTGGGGTTGGAGCTAAACTCTGCAGGACAGTGGCCCTCCAGGAGCAGGTTTGGACACCCCTGATTTAAAGTAACAGGACAACTAAGCATCAAGAACTTTAACTCACTTACCTAAGTAAAACAAACATGGCCACAAAGCAGACCAGAGGGTTTGCAATGTTGCCCAAGATGACAGAGAGGTGAAAGGTCATGGTGCCATAAGGCAGACAGGAGAAACTCTGCACGGATGGCAGCACACCGTTGGTCAAAGCATTGGATAATCCCAGCAACAGGAGCAGATATATATTGCGTGATGTCCAAAAGGCCACAACAGGTGCCTGTTTTTCAACTTCAACCTGTTCCTCAGAAACTGTGGAATCTCCATTTTGTAAAGGTTGTGTCTCTTCCTCTGTTTTCACTGATGCCTGCTCAGCCTTTTGAAATTCCTCTGCCGTAGTCAGAGTGACCACTCTGCATGTCAGAGCCAGGAAACAGAGGGCAGAAATAGCAAGCATCACAGACAAAAACCAGAAGAAGTCTTGGGCTGGGAAGTTTTCTTTGAGATAGTGGGGCTTTGTTCCGTTGGCGGTCTCATTGCACTCTAGTTTCCCTACACCCTGCCCCAAAGCAACCACACAGGGAAAGAGTGCAGAAAGACCCTGTCCAAAAAAGAATGTCCGGATGTACTGCGGGGGGTAACGGAACATGAAGGGTAAGAAGGTGACGTTGGAAGTGCAACAGACGAATGACAGGATAAAAGTAAGCAGCAGGAACGGGACAGATCTTGGCTCTCCAGCAACTGTGACCACCTGGGACCAAAAGAGAGAAAGAAACACAGCTGCAACCACCGCTAGCACTTGTATGATGTGGATGACCATGCGTTCTTTCAGCCATCCTGGAGCAATGTGGTGGGTCAAAGTCACAGCCACTGGACCCAAATTCCCAAATGCAATCAGCACTGAAATATAGGCTGGCAAGTTCCACTCTGTAAAGAAAGAACATGTTTAAGTTCTACAATTATCAGGATAAATACAGCATCTACTAGGTACAGCTGTGGCACGTTAATGTTTTATTAAAACAAGTTTTTATGTTCTTAAAACACTATTTACCTTCAGGCAGAACTTCTACAACAACCGGCATCTCAACCCATAATGAGTTCACGGAGATCCACGAGCCCATTCCAAACAGGGCCACTAGAATATGTGTAACAATGGCATGATTCCACCATGTATCTGCCATTTATATGTCTAAGAAAAGGGCACAGTTGAGTTAGAGCGTCCATATTTTTAATTCAACAAAATATACACATTTCGTTTGACTGTATTGAAGGAATAGAATAATCAAAGTAAATTGCTTGACGGTGTCAACTGATATGGACTGAATTAAAACTAATAAACGTTAATGACTTCTCACTTTCTGAGTGATGATCATCACTGAAATGCTTGTTCAGCAGTCAGGGCAAAATTTTCAGTGTTCACTTATATACAGCAATGAGATGTAAAATATAAAGTAAATAGCAATGTAAATGTAAAATAATAAAACATAAAAAATCTATTTTAAATATATGCATAGATACATATAAAAATAATCATTGCTTTTTTTTAAATTAATTTTACAATTTGTCCTGTGTACATGAATAGTACTCCACAAGCAACAGAAAAATTTAATGCTGCAAGCCTTTTGAAATGTTGGAAAGAAAAAGCCACATGTAACTGGCTAAAAAGTGTGAAATGGAAAAAGAAATTAAATATTGGAATGTAAATAATAATAATAAAAAGAGTATGGATGAAACTAAGGTAGGTATTGTTTTAATTCCTTAAAGTGTAGGATTCTTTAAAGAAAAGTCAATGTTAATACCATCATTTATTTAAAATATACATACATAAGATTATATAAATATATACTATATAAGTGATATAGTATGCAAAATAAATATAATGTAGTACCTTATCAATAATAATAATATGTATTATTATTAGTGGTGGTAGGTGTAGTAGTAGTAGCATTGTTATTTAATAAAAGTCAGGACAAGTAATTTGCTAAATACATTTATTTTGAAAATGCAACTTCTATAAAATAAACTAATATTAAATAAAACAATGAACTAGTTAACTATTTTGGGTTTAAGAGAACAAGCTTGTTAGTATCAGAACATTGGAGAACAAAGATCTTTACCATATGTGAGAAGAAAAAAAAGAAACTAATGCAAAATGCATGTATTCAACATTTTCATCAGTTTAAAACACAATCAGAGAAATTCCAAGTTCTCCCTGTAACAAGGGCCACAAATCTTTGTTTTTTTCCTATCGATACTGCTCTTTTGTTGAGTTTGCTGATCAGTGGCTGTGCTTTGGGGGTCTGGGAATGATGGTTCAGTCAGGGTCTCTTGATCTCAGTGTAATCAAGCACATTTTCAGATGGTGATGTAATTATAACTCTCTCATTTGGCAAGACGTCGTTCAGTGTAGAAACCATGTCATTCAAAGAGAACCCTATGTGTTTGTTATTCAAAGAGAACCCTGAATGATTTTTGTCTCTGGAATCCAAGATGCTCTTTTGGTAGTTCAGCTCACAGTGAATGACCTAATGTGTATGCACATGGCTTGCACCTTCTAATTTTGTGAGCAATCGTTCAACATCTTGCCTGCTTTTACATGGGCCTCCTTATTTTGAAACTGCTTCAACAATAATTTTCCTATGAATGTGATCTTGAGCTTTTTGCTTTAGTCTAGACACCATTGGTTTTTGTGTGGCATTGAGATTTTCACAATCAAAGATGGAGTAGTGTTTTTGAGTGGTTTTGACTGGGGATAATGTGAGCGCTGCTGATGTAGGTTCATCTGTTGTCACTCGGGAAGCAGGTTCTTGTTCTGCATTTTTGGAGACAGAACCTTCAGTCTGACCAAGAGTTTTATCAGGCATGTTCTTCTCATAAGGGTATGCATGACCAAAGGGGTACTCACCCATCAGCTTTGAAAATGTACAGTTTGCCATTTGAACAGCTATATCTGTAGACAGATCTTTGCAGTGTTTGCCGCCAGGTAAGGAAACGTTAAGATTGTCCTCTAGTACAGCTGCGAGGGCTTTCATCATCCTCTGTAAACAAGCTTTTATTAGACTCCTCTTTCGGCTCCTCTGGTTGTTGCGGTACTATTTTATGAAATCTTTGAGACTTGACCGTAGGAGCCTATAGGCTCGTTGAATCTTGCCATCACTACAACATAAAGGCTCAAAGTTGCATATCTAGGACATCAAGATGACAGGGTCTAATTTCTCTCGTGAAATAAAATGTCAATTCAAGAACTAGACCGTTTTGAGACCAGTTAATTTTGCACAATCAGAAAAGTCCAACATTTCAAGTAAATCTCTTCTTCCGATTCCAATACTATCACATAAAGTTCCAACAAACTCAAAGTTGACAGCCGTTTCAAGAAAGTTCTGCCTTGGCTTTGAGCTGCCATGTTTCTCTCAATCAAGCTTCAGAAATCAGCAGATTGAAACATTGGGATTATCTTTTGGAGCCACTGAATTAAATCAACCCATGAAATTTCTTGCTCCTCTCTCATCAGCCCAATCTGAACCCACATGCGGATTTTCCAGGGCTTTTCATCCAGCTCCAATAGGTCTCCATAATGAGCACCAAGGAAGTCATCAACAAGCTTGGTGTAAAAATCATCCTCTGAAAGACATAGTTTTCAAATGTAAGAAAAAATATACTTTTTAAAAAGCTGTTTGATTTATTTTAAGTCATTGGAAACAACAACAACAAAAACAAATAGTACTCACTGAGCTCAGCAGCAATGGTCTTAGCACTCACACTAGAGGAACCAAAGTCTTGTAAGTTGTCCATAGTTGAACATCAAAATGGCTTGGCTTGTTTTTAAAACATCTGGTGGATGCTTCCAAATAAAGGCCAGATAAGTGTTTTAGTAATAACGACCAGAGAATGGTAGTCCACAGCTGATCTTAACCGTGCAACAAAGATTATCAAAAATGATCAGGTTATTTTTTATCATGTTACAACTGGTGTACTTGCCTAAGACTGTAGTTTTCTTATTGGTATTACAGGTTTATAACTTAAAAAATCACCTGCACACTTTCACATGGTGCAGCATTAACTAACTTACACTTTTTAAAAGTCATCCTATATACTCACCTTAATTTTACAGTCGTGATAATATTTACAGCAACTATGGTTTCCTTGATAATATATTGAAATGGTTATGAATCATGTAAGGGTTATGATTACTTGCTGCAAATGTCACAAAATGAATGAATATAATTCATGGGATAAAACCGTAAGAATGGTGCAAAAGGTCAGTTGCATCACTGCTATATAATTAATATAAAGTTAATATACTCTTTGAGCGGGTCAAGTTATTTGTTAGTTATCCTTGAGCAATCAGGGAATAAGATGTTGACGCCCCAATTGTGCACGCGGTCGATTTATTCGTAATATGTTTTCTTATCGATTTCATGTTATTATTGACTATATATCTAGTTTGGTCGTTTTGGTTTTAATGTTTAAAAAAAAAAAAACGATCACTATGGCTGGAAATGAGAACAGCTTCTTTCGTATTTCGTGGTTTGTTCTAGCTAACGTCGCGTGTCAGTCCGTGGTGAAGCTTGAAAACATGTCTTCTGTGTCGAATTGCGTTTACTGTGGGATATTACCATTGATGTTTAAACAACGTTATGTAGCAAACATATTTAAAACTCATAAGCACAAAACACGTAAACATATTAATGTATTTAAATCAACGGTGAATGTTTAAGTGTGAAATCTCAAAATGTACTTACCGATTTATAGGTAAATTAGGTGTGCTGTGCAGCGTTGTTTCTTATTGTAGCCTTTGAAACGTGAAGAAAGAGCCGGGTCCGATTCAGTAATACTTTTCATAAAGCTGAGGAACGTCAACTCTTCATCGTGGACTTCCCTGTTGAGTCACGTGAGCATCTGAGGAGTCTTTGATTGGATATACTCCTTGCATTGTTTTCTTTGATAAACGGCTATGCTAGTCCAACTATATGGTCCAACTCCAACTCGTTTCAGCGAATCAGTTACAAGGAGCCGGTTCAAAAACGGTTCAGTGATTCTTTTGCGTCATTACGTAATTGCGTCATCACATCGAATGTCCAATATAATATTTTCAGAGGTGTAAACAGTACTGAAAAATTTTACTCAAGTAAAAGTACAGATACTTAGTGAAAATTTCACTCAATTAAAAGTACAAGTATCTGGCCAAAATAATACTTGAGTAAAAGTAAAAACGTACATCTTTACATTGTAGGCAGGGGCGTCGCTAGGCCCTTTTTAGGGGGGCTTCAGCCCTAAACTTATGCCCAGCCCCCCTAAAAAATTATTTGATTAATTAATTAGTGATCGCTTCAGTCCCCTTTAAAAACTCATTTGAGACGGTGGCAAGCTGCATCAAGTTCCGGCTCCTCCCCTTATCTGAGTCTGCATGGATTCAGCGCGTTTTTCAATCCACAGGGGCGCCGAGCAGAGCGAACATCAGAGAGTACAAGGTGTGTGTGTGTGTGTGCGTGTGCGCGTGTGTGTGTGTGCGTGCGTGTGTGCGTGTGGTGTGTGTGTTCTCGCATCCAATACCAGTACGTCTTCGCTGCTTTCACTTTCAGCCTTTATCACAGTGTGACAGATGTTTTTTCTTCCAACAAAAATGAAGCGATTAACACCCATGAAAACATACTTTAGAAAAGGATCATGATTTATTTTAATTTACTTTTTGAAATTGAAAACATATTATTGTGTATTTCGGCATTACATTATGCAGCCATGCAAAATAAATTATTAACGACACACATCATTGTCTGAAAGTACTAAATGGCACAGAGAGAGAAACATCATGTGGAGATATTTTGTTTTCTATTATTAAACATAATTTTATATTAAGTAATAATTAATCATTAGTGTATCATGATACATATATTAGAGTAAGAGTAAAGGGATCTGTGATTTTTTATTTTTTATTTTTTAAGTAATTGATTTATAGAAGTGGCAAATTGATAATGATGTTATTTTTAATAAATATAAATAAATATAGAACAGATTAAACATATTGCCAATAGACAATTACATTAATACATGTTTTGTCTATATTCTTAATGAATATTAGCTGGTTAGTTAAATGATTTGAAATGAAATAAATGTTCAGGGGCTGACTTGATGTATAACCAACCGTATTGTTGATTATAAAGGCTAAAAAGCTAAAAATTAATAATAATAATAATAATAATAATAATAATAAAATATAATAATTTATATTTCATTGTAGATGGATATACAACATTTTTTTTGTCGTGCGGGAGTAGGTCTGCAAACGAGCAACAGTCAGGTGAGAATAGAACAGACAGCCTCACACACACACACACACAATACCACTGTGTTCCCAAGATTCATTGCAGTCATTGAACCCTTATGTTGTTTTAATTTTCTGCCAATTTCCACGTACATTTCATAAGAAAAAGCAGTGGTATCATCAAAGGATAAACATGAATGTCCTAATACTGAATCAGGAAGTCTTTATTGTAAAAAAATAAAAAATATAAAAAAAATATCTACATTCCCAATTCAAAATTTTCCAGTGACTGGTCACATCTAAAAAACCGTATTAGTTTTTTTTTTACAGTGTTATATATGGCTCAGTCAGTACTCCTACTCCCATATATGAAATACAGGGAATACAATGGAATAGTGGATTGCAATAAGGTTAGTAGTATACAACCCTACCCTAATAGTAAAATAACATTTTTTAATCATACCCTTATTGGGGGCTGAGCCCCCCTAAAATCAAAATCTTAGAATCGCCCCTGATTGTAGGCCTACTCAAGTAGTAAAAAAAGTGAAGTACTTATTTTTATTTGTTATTTTTAACAACTACATTTAAAATGCAGCACAGTGGAACACACACACACACACACACATACAGGGAAGGGGATTAAAAGGAAACTGTATCCTTTCCACCCTTATGCCATCCTATATATATATATGTGTGTGTGTGTGTGTGACTTTCATTTATCAGATGAACGCAAAAAAAAAAAAAAAAAACATCTCTTAGTTTAATGCAAGTGAATGGGACGTCCCAAAATGAATATGACAGACAGTAACTCATACAACCCCTGTTAATGAATCGGTGTATTCTTAAGTGAAACGATAAATAAAAAAAAATACAAATACCAATATTTTAAACTTGACCGGCGTGTTCACTTTGTGTGGTTTCTGAAGTGGTCCTGTCCCCTTGCATTATACAGACTAAAAATCTTTTTTTGTGTTCATCTGAAGAAAGAAAGTCATAAACATCTGGGACGACATGAGGATGAGTAAATGATGAGATAATTTTTGTTTTTGGGTGAACTGTTCCTTTGAATAGCAAGATGTGATGCAGAGGCTAAAACATATTCCAGACAGAATACAATAATGTGTTGCTTGCATTAATGAGGAGAGTCATAGAATTAAAACATACAACATTCAAATTTTTAAAATGCCACTTTTTTGGGTCTATTCAACATCTCTGTCTAGGATAATTAAACGTTTAATTGTTTATTTGGGGTATTTAGAGTATTTATAATTTTTTCAACAAATATTGATAAATAATTATTTGTGACTAATTAGATTGATTAATAAGCAAATTATAATTATTAAGGTTAAAAAATACTCATTGACAAGTCTTAATTGCTACTCAAAGTGCCAAAAAAACATCATAGCCTCTGGCCTCTGCCTTGTGAGAGTAAGTGTTGATTTTGAAATATGAAGAAAGTAAACATTGATGTGCCCAACGCATTGGTGAAAGTATACTGTAAACCACACACATATGAACATCACATAGTTTGATGGACATTACATCAATTTATTCTCATAATATATACAGGTGTATCTCAATAAATTAGAATGTCGTGGAAATGTTCATTTATTTCAGTAATTCATTTAAAATTGTGAAACTTGTGTAATAAATAAATTCAATGCACACAGACTGAAGTAGTTTAAGTCTTTGGTTCTTTTAACTGTGATGATTTTGGCTCACATAAAAAAAAAAAAAAACACCAATTCACTATCTTAACAAATTAGAATATGGTGACATGCCAATCGGCTGATCAACTCAAAACACCTGCAAAAGTTTCCAGAGCCTTCAAAATGGTCTCTCAGTTCGGTTCACTAGACTACACAATCATGGGGAAGACTGCTGATCTGACAGTTCTCCAGAAGACAATTATTGACACCCTTCACAAGGAGGGTAAGCCACAAACATTCATTGCCAGAGAAGATGGTTGTTCACAGAGTGATGTATCCAAGCATGTTAACAGAAAGTTGAGTGGAAGGAAAAAGTGTGGAAGAAAAAGATGCAAAACCAACAGAGAGAACAATAGCCTTATGAGGATTGTCAAGCAAAATCGATTCAAGAATTTGAGTGAACTTCACAAGGAATGGACTGAGGCTGGGATCAAGGTATTGAGAGCCACCACACATAGACATGTCAAGGAATTTGCTGAACCACAGACAACATCAGAGGCGTCTTACATGGGCTAAAGAGAAGAAGAACTGGACTGTTGCCCAGTGGTCTAAAGTCCTCTTTTCAGATGAGAACATGTTTTGTATTTCATTTGGAAAACAAGGTCCTAGAATCTGGAGCAAGGGTGAAGAAGCTCATAGCCCAAGTTGCTTGAGGTCCAGTGTTAAGTTTCCACAGTCTGTAATGCCTTGGAGTGCAATGTCATCTGCTGGTGTTGGTCCATTGTGGTTTTTTTTTTAAACCAATGACACTGCACCCATTTACCAATACATTTTTAAGCACTTCATGCTTCCTTCTGCTGACCAGCTTTTTGAAGATGCTGATTTAATTTTCCGGCAGGATTTGGCACCTGCCCACACTGCCAAAAGCACCAAAAGTTGGTTAAATGACCATGGTGTTGGTCAGCAAACTCACCAGACCTGAACCCCAGAGAGAATCTATGAGGTATTGTCAATAGTAAAATGAAACCAAAGAGACCAAAAAATGCAGATGAGCTGAAGGCCACGGTCAAAGAAACCTGGGCTTCCATACCACCTCAGCAGTGCCACAAACTTATCAACTCCATGCCACGCCGAATTGAGGCAGTAATTAAAGCAAAAGGAGCCCCTACTAAGTATTGAGTACATTTACAGTAAATGAACATACTTTCCTGAAGACCATCAATTTACTAAAAATGTTTTTTATTCGTCTTATAAAGTATTATAATTGATTAGATTGGTGGGTTTTTGTTAAATATGAGCAAAAAACATAACAATTAAAAGAACCAAAGACTTAAACTACTTAAGTCTATGTGCATTGCATTTTTTTAATACACGAGTTTCACAATTTCAGTTGAATGAACTTTTTCCACAACATTTTAATTTATTGAGATGCACCTGTTGTATAGTATGGAAGGATAACTATGAATAATATCTGGGGCTTATACTTCAACAGCAAGATCGTAGCATCCAAGAAAGGAATACACATGCTTGCCCACGAATGGAACAGCACCCTCAGGGAGCTTGATTTGGCCAACCAGCCATTTTCAGAAGAAGACACAGAGATTGCCATGGGAAATCTTGCACATGGTGGTGAATCTGATTTGTTCTGCATCCTGAACCTCAGTGGTACTAAAATCACTTCATCTGCACTCAGGTAATGATGTAGCTGTGCATATACTGTACATACAGTTACCGCCAAAAGATAGAAAGTGCATGTATTTTCTTACTATTCAGTAGATCGGTAAGGATGTTCGGGAACCATTTTTGATGTTTCACATTTCATTAATGAGACAGTCAATTGCACTGAAGTACTTGAATGTCTTCTTGACGGTATCTGCCCGGTCATCTCTAAAGAGTATATCATGGTGGAGAAGACATTCAGCTACTTGACAAATTAGTCTGAATATGTATATTGCAGGAACTCTTAAATTGAATTCATTTATTTTTAAAGTGTACAAAATGTAATTTCTCTCTCTCTCTTTGGGAATTGTTTATAAATGATAAGGCAACTTTGTCAGATTTTCAGGTACAATTTTTCCAAAAATATTTGTTTATCTTTTCTACCCTAATCTGAAACAATTTTCCTCTTGTTTATGTCCTGGTATGCAATAAATGTTGAATGTTGACTTTATCACAATGTAAACGCCATGTTTAACAAAACAGTATTTAGAATAAAAGAGAATACTGATTACTGACTTGAAAATGACCAAATACATTGACATATTGCAACTGTGTGTTTATTTCAATTGTTTTGAACACAGTAGCAAGAGGGCTTGAGTTAAAAAGATGAAATACGAAATTTAATTTGCGCTTTTACTTATGCTTCTACATTTCAGTTTAAAATGTATTTTATAATAATGTAAGCAATGCACACAGAAAATGAATGTTAAATAATACACACATACAGATTTGTATTTGGCTTAAGTGGAAATAGAACATAATGATTGTGGATAAAGAAGTGAGAATATATTGCATGGCATTTTGAATCCAATCTTAAATCTACTTTTTTAAAGCAAGCAGACTAAGGCCAGTGTTGGGGTCTCTAACACACCGCTCCACAAGTTGCAAGTATGTGAGGTTCTCTTGTGTGTTGGGATCAAAGAAACCTTTGGTGTCATCATCTGGATCGGATAGGATCTTGTTCATCTCCTCATCAAAGTACCCTCTTTGGTAAGCCACCTCCACAGGAACACGGTGGCTGTGCACAGGATCAATGATGCCCCCGGTGGCGATCTGAGCCTCTAACAGACGAATACCATGGTCCTTGACGATCAGATCTTTTTTCAAGGCCTGGAACAAGGAGATTATGTTCCCTGTGTAAGGGTCCGTGTAACCAGTGACCGCCCGTTCTGCAGAGAGCAGTTTGTTTTTCAAATCTGCCCCAACAAGTCCTTCAGCCACTGCCTGTTCTACTGACAGCTTTTTATTCTTCACTGGGTCAATCATAAAGCCAGTGGCAGCCTGTGCCTCAAGCAAAACCAGAGATGTTCCAGGTGTCAGAAGTCCCTTATTTTTGGCTTCGAAGATGTTCATGGTTTGTTTGGTAGACTGCACAAATACACCAGCGATGCTATTTGTTCCTTTCAAGTATTTTCGCACAGAGTCCATTTCACTTACATGATCAACTGTGACTTTACCGGAAGTTAGGTCTTTGTACATTTTCTCATCAATGACTTTGGACTGCAGCAACTCATCAGCGCTCACTTCCTTTCTGATGCCTTGAAAATTTTGTTTTTGGGTCGTCTCTGTTGTTGTTATTGTTGTAATGATTTGGGTGCTCGTTTCTGATTTCTGTGATACCACTGTGAGAACTATTTCTAAAAACTGTTCTATAGTTATTGTTCCTGATTTAAACCGCTGCACCAGTTCTCTCCTCTTTTCCTCAGAAATGTAATTTGAGTGCAGCAGATCCCAGAGTGTCACCAGCTGTCCTTGGAATTTACCTCCCGCTTTCTTTGTGCTTGTAGATTTAAGGATATTCTTTGTATGTTCATCAATGAAGAAGTAGAACTCACCCTTTTTCGCAATCACGAGGAGGCTCAGGCCAGTGTTGGGGTCTCTAACACACCGCTCCACAAGTTGCAAGTATGTGAGGTTCTCTTGTGTGTTGGGATCAAAGAAACCTTTGGTGTCATCATCTGGATCGGATAGGATCTTGTTCATCTCCTCATCAAAGTACCCTCTTTGGTAAGCCACCTCCACAGGAACACGGTGGCTGTGCACAGGATCAATGATGCCCCCGGTGGCGATCTGAGCCTCTAACAGACGAATACCGTGGTCCTTGACGATCAGATCTTTTTTCAAGGCCTGGAACAAGGAGATTATGTTCCCTGTGTAAGGGTCTGTGTAACCAGTGACCGCCCGTTCTGCAGAGAGCAGTTTGTTTTTCAAATCTGCCCCAACAAGTCCTTCAGCCACTGCCTGTTCTACTGACAGCTTTTTATTCTTCACTGGGTCAATCATAAAGCCAGTGGCAGCCTGTGCCTCAAGCAAAACCAGAGATGTTCCAGGTGTCAGAAGTCCCTTATTTTTGGCTTCGAAGATGTTCATGGTTTGTTTGGTAGACTGCACAAATACACCAGCGATGCTATTTGTTCCTTTCAAGTATTTTCGCACAGAGTCCATTTCACTTACATGATCAACTGTGACTTTTCCGGAAGTTAGGTCTTTGTACATTTTCTCATCAATGACTTTGGACTGCAGCAACTCATCAGCGCTCACTTCCTTTCTGATGCCTTGAAAATTTTGTTTTTGGGTCGTCTCTGTTGTTGTTATTGTTGTAATGATTTGGGTGCTCGTTTCTGATTTCTGTGATACCACTGTAAGAACTATTTCTAAAAACTGTTCTATAGTTATTGTTCCTGATTTAAACCGCTGCACCAGTTCTCTCCTCTTTTCCTCAGAAATGTAATTTGAGTGCAGCAGATCCCAGAGTGTCACTAGCTGTCCTTGGAATTTACCTCCCGCTTTCTTTGTGCTTGTAGATTTAAGGATATTCTTTGTATGTTCATCAATGAAGAAGTAGAACTCACCCTTTTTCGCAATCACGAGGAGGCTCAGGCCAGTGTTGGGGTCTCTAACACACCGCTCCACAAGTTGCAAGTATGTGAGGTTCTCTTGTGTGTTGGGATCAAAGAAACCTTTGGTGTCATCATCTGGATCGGATAGGATCTTGTTCATCTCCTCATCAAAGTACCCTCTTTGGTAAGCCACCTCCACAGGAACACGGTGGCTGTGCACAGGATCAATGATGCCCCCGGTGGCGATCTGAGCCTCTAACAGACGAATACCATGGTCCTTGACGATCAGATCTTTTTTCAAGGCCTGGAACAAGGAGATTATGTTCCCTGTGTAAGGGTCCGTGTAACCAGTGACCGCCCGCTCTGCAGAGAGCAGTTTGTTTTTCAAATCTGCCCCAACAAGTCCTTCAGCCACTGCCTGTTCTACTGACAGCTTTTTATTCTTCACTGGGTCAATCATAAAGCCAGTGGCAGCCTGTGCCTCAAGCAAAACCAGAGATGTTCCAGGTGTCAGAAGTCCCTTATTTTTGGATTCGAAGATGTTCATGGTTTGTTTGGTAGACTGCACAAATACACCAGCGATGCTATTTGTTCCTTTCAAGTATTTTCGCACAGAGTCCATTTCACTTACATGATCAACTGTGACTTTTCCGGAAGTTAGGTCTTTGTACATTTTCTCATCAATGACTTTGGACTGCAGCAACTCATCAGCGCTCACTTCCTTTCTGATGCCTTGAAAATTTTGTTTTTGGGTCGTCTCTGTTGTTGTTATTGTTGTAATGATTTGGGTGCTCGTTTCTGATTTCTGTGATACCACTGTGAGAACTATTTCTAAAAACTGTTCTATAGTTATTGTTCCTGATTTAAACCGCTGCACCAGTTCTCTCCTCTTTTCCTCAGAAATGTAATTTGAGTGCAGCAGATCCCAGAGTGTCACCAGCTGTCCTTGGAATTTACCTCCCGCTTTCTTTGTGCTTGTAGATTTAAGGATATTCTTTGTATGTTCATCAATGAAGAAGTAGAACTCACCCTTTTTCGCAATCACGAGGAGGCTCAGGCCAGTGTTGGGGTCTCTAACACACCGCTCCACAAGTTGCAAGTATGTGAGGTTCTCTTGTGTGTTGGGATCAAAGAAACCTTTGGTGTCATCATCTGGATCGGATAGGATCTTGTTCATCTCCTCATCAAAGTACCCTCTTTGGTAAGCCACCTCCACAGGAACACGGTGGCTGTGCACAGGATCAATGATGCCCCCGGTGGCGATCTGAGCCTCTAACAGACGAATACCGTGGTCCTTGACGATCAGATCTTTTTTCAAGGCCTGGAACAAGGAGATTGTTTTGCCTGTGTAAGGGTCTGTGTATCCAGTGACTGCTCGTTCTGCAGAGAGCAGTTTGCTTTTCCATTCCATGCCCACAACACCTTCAGCCACTGCCTGCTCTACTGAAAGCTTTTTGTTCCTCACTGGGTCAATCATAAAACCAGTGGCTGCTTGGGCCTCAAGTAAAACCAGAGATGTTCCAGGTGTCAGAAGTCCCTTATTTTTGGCTTCGAAGATGCTCAAGGTCTGTTTTTTGGACTGGAAATATACACCAGCAATACAGTTTGTTGCTGTAAGATATTTTTGAATAGATTCCATTTTGTTTATATCTTCATCATCTACTTCATCATTGTTAAGCTTACTCATAATTTCTTTTGAGATGATTTTTGCTTCAAATAGCTCACTTGCTGACACTTTTCTTCGAAGACCTTTAAATGAATGCTTTTTTGTGGTTACTTCAATTATCATTGCTGTCACCATTTCTGTTATCTCGTCTATTGAAAGTTTCTTTTGTTTGTATTGGTCAAGTAATTCTTCCCTTTTCTTTCTAGATATATACTCTGAGTGTAGTGCATCCCAAAGTGATACACGTTTATCCGCAAACTTACCAGCATTGATGATCACTGATTTTTCTTTAAAGATCTTTATTATTTGTTTGTCACTGTAGATTGAAGTTTCAGCACTCTTTTCAGTCACTGGGAGAAGCAGCAGGCCAGTAGTTGAATTCCTTTCACATTTCTTCATTAGTTGTTGGTAAGTAAGAGGTTCTTTTGTCTCTGGGTCTGAAAACCCCTTTTCACTATTTATAGGATTTGCCAGAAGATCACTGGTCTGATCATTCAAGCATCCTTTAATAATTGCTTTTTGTATAGGCAATCTGTAGCTGCCAATTGGATCAATAATTCCTCCTGTGGCAAGTTGTGCATCTAAGAGGTTCAGTCCATGTTTTTGAGGGATGAGGCCTTTTTGCATTGCTTCAAATAAGCATATTTGCTTATCTGTGTATGGGTCTGTGAAGCCAGTGACAGCACGTTCAGCCAATAGTAAGTGCTCCGATATCTCTGGTCCAATAAGTTGATTTCTGACAGCCTCCATGACTGTGTGCTGTGTGTTTCGGATTGGATCAATAACATATCCAGTTGCTGCCTGAGCCTCAAGCAACAACAGTGCTGCATCAGAAGTGAGTAATCCTTCAGTTTTTGCCATGTATAAACTTAACACTTTTCCTGATGGATGAAGCTTTACTCCAGCAATGCTTCCAGTGCCTTTCAAGTACATTTGAACAGATTCAAGTTTAACCATGTTTTCAAGAGTCTCCTTACCATGTTGCAGCTCATTGTAAGTTTTGGTGTCAATAATTCCAGAGTCATACAGCTGTTGCACAGAAACAGGTTTTCTCAGGCCCATAGTTGTCTGAGAATTTGCTTCTTTCTGTTCTATTGTTTGAATAGTTTTGGTAACTATGTGGATAACATCCTTGATATTTATCTTGCCCAAACAATATTGTTCAAAGTACTGCTGCCTTTGTTCATCTGTGAAGTATACAGAATGTATTAATTCCCAAAGTGACAGTGATTTTCCAGAGAAATTGCCAAAAGGAACAACAACACTTTTTTTCTCAAATTCTTCCTTAATCTCAGCATCTGAGATAATTGTTTGTGATCTTTCTTGTGTTTTCCCTTTTTCAGCAACTGGAAGCAGGAAAAGACCAGTATCGGGGTCCTTGATGCATCGTTCCAACATTTCAATGTAGGTCAGATTTTCTTGTGTGGTGGGAGCAAAAAATCCTTTGGTGTCATCACTTTGATCAGCAAGGATCTTATTTAAGTCTGCATCAAAATAACCCTTTTTGAAAGCAACTTCGAGTGGTAAATGTAAACCTGTTAAGGGATCAATGATTCCACCTGTTGCAATCTGAGCTTCAAGCAGACGTATGCCATGCTGTTTTACAATAAGGTCTTTCTTGATGGCTTCGAAAAGTGATATTGTCTTGCCTGTGTATGGGTCTTTGTAACCAATCACCGCTTTCTCAGCAGCCAGGAGTTTTTCATACAACTCTGGAACAATGACTTTCTGCGTCAAGGCCTCGTCAACTGTGAGTTTCTTGTCTTGTATTGGATCAATAATAAAACCAGTGGCAGCCTGTGCTTCAAGAAGACACAAGGCAGTCCCAGGGGTCAGATAGCCCTCTTTTTTGGCTTGGTAGATGCTCATTTTCTGGTTTGACTTTTGTAATAATACACCTGCAATACAGCTTGTTCCTCTAAGGAAGTTCCTCACAGTGCCCATCTCAGTGAGGTCTTTGATTGTTAGTTTGCCCTCAAGCACATTTTTGTATGTTTTTTCATCTATTATTGCCGAATTCAGCAGCTCCAAAATGGATACTTTTCCCCTGAGACCATCTACACTGAGGTCAGCATTCCTTTGTACTTCCTTGCTCTCAATGATCTTTAAAATAATTGTTATGATTTCTTCTATTGTGATTGCTTTGGACTTGTAACTCTTTAACAGCTCCTGCCTTTTCTCCTCTGACAAATATTCAGAGTTGATGAGATCCCAGAGTGTCACTTTATTGTTGCTGAATCTGCCGTATCTCACAGAGACGTATGTGGTCTGGAGCAGCTCTTTGAAGCTGCCTCCTATTTTGACTCTCTTGTCGTTTCCTTTGATTTTCAAGAGGCAAAGGCCTGAGCTTTGGTCAGTGACACATCTGGACATAAGCTGCATATAAGTAAGGTTTTCATGAGTGTTTGGGTCAAAGAATCCTTTTGTGTCATCAGTTGGATCGCAAAGGATCTGATTCATTTCGTTATCAAAATATCCTAGTTTATAAGCAATATGAACAGGAATGCGATGGCTATTTACAGGATCAATAATGCCCCCTGTGGCAATCTGGGCCTCTAGCAGACGTATACCATGATCTTTCACAATTAAATCTTTCTGCATTGCTTGGAACAATGAGATTTTCTTGCCAGTGTAAGGATCTTGGTAACCAGTCACTGCCTTCTCTGCTGAGCTTAATTTCTCATGAAGATCAGCCCCTACCACTTGTGCCTTCACTGCATCATCTACAGAAAACTTTCGATTAGCATTTGGGTCAATTATGAATCCTGTTGCAGCCTGAGCTTCAAGAAGAACAAGTGATGTTCCTGGCCTCAGAATTCCCTTTTGTCTGGCTTGGTAGATTGACATTATTTGGGAGTCAGGAAGCAGCACACCAGCAATACTTGGTTTACCTTGTAGGTATATCTGCACAGATTCATTATCTGTAACATCTTTTACAGTCTTTTTTCCTCCTCTGAGATCTTCTAGATCATGCTCTGTGAGTATGTCAGCTTCGGCAAGCTGGTTTGCAGTTACTTTTTCCCTTATACCTTCAAAAACAACATTAGCTGTTTTCACTGAATGTTCAATGATCTCCAGGACTTTGGTGACTATAATTTCAATTGTGAGTGTTTTGTTTCTGTATTGCTGGATAAAGTCTTGCCTTTGCTGTTCAGTAAAATATTCAGACATAAGTAATTCCCAGAGCGAAACAGTCATTCCCATGTATTTTCCACATGCCACTTTTACCATGACACCCTTGAAGACTTTTTTGATGTCATAGCCAATAAATTTGTGATTCAGACTGCTGGATGGATCCTGAATGGGCAATAATGTAAGTCCAGTAGAGGGGTCGATGACACAGCGATCTAGCAGTTGCAGATATGTCAGATTATCATTTGTGTTTGGGTCAAAGAAACCTTTAGTGTCATCTCTAGGATCCTCAAGGATGGCATTCATTTCCTCATCGAAGAAGCCATGCTTGTATGCAACATCCACAGGAACTCTGTGACTGTTTATTGGATCGATAATTCCACCAGTCGCAATTTGTGCCTCAAGCAATCGGATCCCATGCTCCCTCACAATCAGTTCCTTCTTCAGAGCTTGAAAAAGAGAAATGGTTTCACCAGTGTATGGATCCTTGTAACCAGTCACTGCACGTTCTGCTGCAAGCAATTTTGCATGGTACTCTGGCCCTACAAGTTTTTGTTTAATGGCTTCATCTACACTGTATGTCTTGTTTTCAACAGGGTCAATCATGAATCCAGTTGCAGCCTGGGCTTCCAGCAGAATCAAAGCAGAACCAGGCATGATTATTCCTTGTCTAATTGCCTGATAGAAGCTAATTTTCTTGTTAGTAGAGAGCACAGCTACTCCCCCAATGCTCTTTTTACCTTCTAGATATTCTTTCACTGTTTCCATTAACATCACATCCTTGGTAGTGGTTTTACCATTATGTAGATTTTCAAATGTCTGTTGGTCAATTATTTTTGATGCCAGAAGCTCAGCGGAGGTTACACCTCTGCGAAGACCTTTAAATGTGATGTAAATCGGGAACAGCAGCAAACCTGTCTCTGGGGCTACAGTGCATTTCTTTATCAAAGATGCATAGGTGAGGTTTTCTTGAGAGTTTGGATCATAGAATACTTTTAGAGCATCCACCTGGTCTCTAAAAAGATCTTTGTCATAGTGACCTTTCCCATAGGCTTGTTCTTCTGTTAGGTAGCATTTTTCAATGGGGTCATAGATCCCTTTGGCAGAGATCTGTGCCTCAAGTAATCTAATGCCATATTCTCTTGGGATTACATCTTTTTGCATGGCCTGAAAGAGTGAGATTTGTTGGTTGGTGTAGGGATCGGTATAGCCTGTGATGGCCCTCTCAGCTAATTGAAGTTTCTCTTTGATTTCATGTCCCACAATGCCTTCCTTTACTGCATCTTCTACAGACCATACCCTGTTTCTGACGGGGTCGATGATTCCTCCTGTTGCAGCTTGAGCTTCTAACAGTGACAGATATGTTCCTAGCTTCAACAAGCGCTTCTTGAAGGCTTGGTATATTGTAATTGTTTCATTTGAATGTTCAAGGAACACTCCAGCTACTGGCCCCTGAGAACTGTAGTTTTCTTGAGCTGGCATTTTTTGTGTGTATGTATGGATTTTCTTGCACCAGGTTCTGTGGATTACATAGGAATAATTATTAGTCATGCATGTAAAAACTAGTCTAATTTGTTCATTTAAGTTATCCATATTTTGTTCACTGTAAAAAAGGCAAAACTGTACACCATAGAAACCCGTTGAAACTTGTGTTTGTGCAAGCAATGAAAGTACCCTTCTCCCCTTTTAAGTCTTGTCCTCACATGAAAAAACTTCTTGAGCATTGCATCACTGGAAAATTCAGCATGTGCTCTGTTTAGCATGAAACTTAGCTTGTAAGCACTGGGAAACTGGAAAAACAGTATTCCGAAGTATTCTTGAAGAATGTCAGGACAAAGAATCAATGACCCACACAGACTTTTCACTTTTCAGTTGCATAATCATGCATAAAGGTTCTTTCTTTCTTTCTTTCTCTCTCTCTCTCTCAACTTAATTTAAGTGTGCTTTATTGGCATGACAAAAACTAAACATTTGTATTGCCAAAGCAACTGGGCTGCTCACAAATAGTGCACATATGCATTAACAGAAAGAAAAAGAATAGCAATAATAGTAATTATATATAAAAAGTATTAAGCATGTAGTGCAAAATTAATTGCAAGTAAATGTAAGTATATAAATTAAAAATAAAAAATAAAATAAGGGATTAGATAGATTTACAGAAGCAAAATGTACATCTAAGTTTAATAGAGTAATATGACATAGTCTACATGTGCTGGAAACATCAGATCAGGGGAGATTGAGTGTTTTCTCTTCTATCGTGACAGGCAGTTACATATTGAGCAGCAAACACACAGCAGTCCTTTCATTCTCTCTCTCTCTCTCTCTCTCTCTCTCTCTCTCTCTTTAGTAACTAGCAAAAGAACAACAACAATATATTGTCCAAAAAAAAGGCAGAATATTATGCATGTGCAATATTATTATGGCTTCTGACTAAAGTGAGTGACTGAAAATCTATCTCCTAAAATGTTAACTGCATCATCAAACGTCTTTCTCAGGTTTCTTCGTCAGCTGAACTTGGTACTATTTCTTCAAGATAAATGTAAAAGAAATTAATTATAGTCATATACCTTATTTAGCAATCAATAAAGGGTTGTTTTCATTAAAATATATTTAATAATATGTGTAAATGCATAAAATAAGCCTTGAATATATCCGACTTTGCCTGTGAAAACCCAGCTAAAATTTAAAAAAAAATTAGATTTACTGTTTCCTACATAAAATCATTCTACATAACGTACAGAACATTCTGTGAAAATACAAACTTGACATCTTTAACACTGACTGAATAAGACCATGTTAAAAATTTAAATGATAATGAAAATTATAGGTGTAATCAAACTTTGTGACTCTTTATCTCAGAATTTGATTTTTAGACTTTAGCCTGCTTTTCACGGACAGGGTCACATGGTTGGATAAGATAGCCAAGATAGCCCTTTTTCAGTGAATTTTAGCTCCCCTATACTGACTTTCATATCTCACTATTTTAATGATTTTATATCAAGGATGTGACATCCTGGTGTAAACACTGAATGTTTTCTGCAAGTGATATTTGCTTTAAATGATATCTTAGTTATGAAGTCTCTCTGTTGCAGTCATTCTTCTAGCAAAGAGCAAATGGGTGGTTAACCCTTACACAAAAAAGGAGAAAAAAAAAATGCTGTCCAAATTTCTGGATACAGACAGTGATTGATGACTGTATGATTAAGGACTTCTGAAACCTTACCAGAAATGCACATTATAATACCTGTTCATGGACAAATGTGAACCTGGACCAAAAAACCAGTCATAAGGCTACATTTCTTGAAATTGATATTTATAAAAAGTCTGAATGAATACGTTTTTCATTGATATATGGTTTATTAGGATCTGACAATATTTGGCCGAGATACGACTATTAGAAAATCTGGAATCCGAGGGTGAAAAAAAATAAATAAATCTAAATTCCTTTAAAGTTGTCCAAATGAAGTTCTTAGCAATGCATATTACTAATCAAAAATTAGGTTTTTATATATTTATGGTAGGAAATTTACAAAATATCTTCATGGAACATGATCTTTACTTAATATCCTAACCGTCGGTGTATGAATGACTGTGTGAATGGGTGAATGTGAGGCAATTTGTAAAGCGCTTTGGATGGCCATGTGGTCTGTTGAAAGCGCTATATAAATGCAGTCCATTTACCATTTTAATGATTTTTAGAAAAATCAATCATTTCGACCCATACAATGTTTTTTTGGCTATTACTACAAATATACTGTAGTAATGATTTTTTTATTACCTTTCTGGACATGGACAGTATACCGTACATACATTTTCAATGGAGAAACAGAAAGCTCTCAGACTAAATAAAAAAAAAAGTGCTCTCAAAGGTGAACAAAGGTCTTACGGGTTTGGAACGTTTGGAAAGTTTTTTAATGCATTCTACAATTTTTCTTTTAATTGAGAATACTTGTCAACATACAACTTATTCAGTGTCATTTCATGATGCATTATATATTCAGAAAGCCTTACTGTACTTCTGTAATTCTGTAGGTATCCCATTACTTGTTCCACAACTATGACGTACCAGGCAATGTTATTTATTGCAACACTGTTGTACTGTGGAAAAACCTTGGTTATGTTTCAGCCTTCACCTGAAAGTCACTTTTGAGAAAAATGTCTAAATGCATCATGTAAATATTTGACCAGTTCTTTGACCATCTAAGAAATGCATTACTTTATATAATCATCCCTGTTCAAAGGTGTCCATGTCTGTACTGTCTGCAAATATTTGCCCTTTCATAAAGCATTTTAGATCTTTATTGCGAAGAGGTGTGGTCAAAAGAGGGAGCATGTGGTAATCATTACATTCATAAGAACATTAATTATGGAACACACATTCGGTTAACTGATAAACCTTGCTCTACATTGTTAGAACTGCTACCGTTTTAAAGTAAATGACAATTCAATTACAAGAACAATCTTTAGATTGTTGTCTGAGACCACAAAAACTACATGAAATCATTCTTACTTCTTCCGGAGGTTTTTGCTGGAAGCTTCAGTCAGGATCCTGGTAGAGTCTAGTTAAGGCTGTGTTTTTCTGCTCACTAAGGGTTGATGTGGGTCAAGCACACTGTGAACCCTCAGTGAAAAACTGTGCATGTTTCCTTCCTTTCCTCTGTTTAATATACAGTCAGGGCCAAACTCCACCCTCAGGAACCCACCCACCTCTCTCAGTGGAAATAAAACAAATACTGTACCTTGCAGCCGAGTAAAGGAATAGCTCTCTCCCTGTTGAAAAAAAATATGCACAGAAACCCAAAGCATAAACTATAGCAGTTATTAAAAACTATTTTTTTTTTTTTTTGAAGTCAGCAACGACTTCGAATTTTGTTTGTTACATTAAATGGGGTTATTAAGGGAAAGAACTGACTGCCAGGTTGTTGTTTTTTTTTATTTCACTGCATTCACAATTGGTGACTGGGATTTCAGACTGTGGTAGAGCAATGTATCAAGCTCATTTACAAACTTTCTATGAAAACCTATTCTCATGAATGCTTTTATCATTACATTTCATTAGTGTTATTTATTTAATTTTGTGCACAGTTTCTGTTAGTCATTTCAAATTATGCAAATGTATTCCATGTGATGTCTTGTCTCTGTTGTCACAAAAGGCATGGTAGTATTACAGTATTGCAGAACTTGACAGTATTATTATATTACTGTATTTGCTTATTCAATGCACCAGTGTAAAGAACTGTAGTTCTGAAGTAGAAAGTCTCTTAAGATAAGCCCCTCCTCTTGTCACTTTCTGTTGTTGAAGCTGTTACAGGCAACATGTTTTAGCTGTTCCAGAAGTATTTTAAATTCATCATGTTTCAGTGAATATGGCTTGATATGTTGACTTGCCCCAACTGATGCAGATGAAGTGACTGAAGACTGCATTGGATTGCATGCTATGGTCTTATATCTGATTCTTGGTGGGGACAGTTTCAGTGGGCATAAAATGAGATCCTGTTCTACCTGCCGCTTTTGGTTTTTGGATAAACATACCTCAAAGAAAACATAGATTCCAAGATAAGATGGACAGACCATTAATTAATAATGTCACACGTAATGGAGATATATTTAGACTTGTTAGGTTGATGAAAAAAATGTAATCAGCATTTATTGGTTTCTGATAAACACTTTTATATAATCAATTTCTGCAAAGATCTGACTGTAAGGCATTTATGGGAATTTGTAACAGAAATCATTTAGCATTGTTGCAATTCATGCTGAACTAATCTAAACCCTCAGGGAAAGTCTGATTTTTTCAAATAACTTTAGTTATTTTGTGTATTTGGTCTAATAGAACATGTTGACATGCTTTAATGTTCAAAAAACACATTATTTTTCAAACACTGTTAATTATTGTATGCTCTGTCTCTCTCAAACTCTTAGTTTTCTTCAAAGTCCCTCCTTCCGACAAGCACAGTCTGCTCTGCTCGTATGTGTTTGCAGTACAAAAGCCAAGGACAGATAAGACAGCTGACTCCATTGTGGTGTGACTATTTCTCTCTCTCTCTCTCTCTCTCTCTCTCACAGCTCATGCATACTTACAGTAGCTGATTCAGAAGTGCCAGATTATCATATCAAAGTCAGAATTACCTCCTCTCCTAGGTTCACGAAACGGTTGTCCATTAAATGCGTTGCTGTTCTATTGTAACTTGTAAGTAGTCTTAAAGATTCCTAAATGCATACTGTCAGAAGGCCAAATAAAGTGCTTTTGCTTGCTCCTAGATACACACAGCATCTCCCTGATATGGCTGAATCAACAATAACTGTGGTTACTGAAACCACACCTTCTTTCCTTGCATGAACATCTGTGTGGCATTACGCAAAATATTCCCACATAGTGACATAGACATGTGGGGGCGTGTTTGAATGAGCTGTTTTAAAGGGGGGTGGTAGAGTCTTAACTTTAGTCTTTGCAACTTTACAGATCTTCTTCATGCACCAAGAGCTTGTAACATTCCAAAGAAAAAGTAAAAATTATAATATGACCCCTTTAATATGTGTGTGTTTTTATGCATAGTGTGGTTTGAGAGACTTGTATGACAATATATTCAAGTGTTAATACCAGTTTCGCTACGTGTTAATGCTGCTTTATACAATATGGTTAATACAAGTGTGCCAATTGCTTTTGTTAGAAATGTTTCCAGTAACCGGATACATGTTCGAACAGTTTCAGAATTTCTCAGTACTTAACCTGTCTTGTTTCTCTTTCTTATTACTCAGTTCCTCCTACATTTATAATGCAGATGCAGCCAAGAGTATCTGACAGAACGACTATGTAAGACTTGGCCTGAAAGAAACAAGGTGTGGCAGTTTACAGTAGTAAAGCAGTTTTGTATTCCTTCCTTGGAAGAAAATTATTGATAAGATTTAGATCTCATTTGTCATTTTCCACTAAAATAGGGTGTAAAAAAGTTAAGGTTTTTCTTTTTTTAAAACAAATTGTCATCAGGGTTCTTAATATTGCATGAGTGGTTTATTTATAGCATTCTAATGTTGCATTTCATATATATATATATATATGAGAGAGAGAGAGAGAAAGAGAGAGAGAGAGTGCGGCACAAGGTGTCTTCAATATCGAACCTTTTCGCAATATTCTAATTTTCTGAGATATTGAATTTGGGATTTTCCTTAGTTGTCGGTTATAATCATCAAAATTAAAAACAAATTAAACAATTTTAAATATATCAGTCTGTGTGTAATGAATGAATATGCTTTACAAGTTTCACTTTTTTTGAATGGAATTAGTGAAATTAACTTGATGGTATTCTAATTATATGACCAGCACTGGTATATATATATATATAGCCTACCTACACTCTAAAAAGATGGTTCTTCAAAGGTTCTTTACATATTGTATCCTGAAGAAACCTTTTAATACTGAAATTATTCTTTGAGTCAGAGTGTAGGGTTCTTTACTGCCGTCTTTTTATTTTTTAAATCTGTAACTGTCAAAGCACTTCATTATTGAGTTTCTGGAGTTCAGTAAACCATCTACAGACTGTCAACACACTCTCAACAGGTAATTTATTTAAATCTTAAATTGAAATACAAATTTAACTTTAAAATTGTATCTGGTTTTCAAATAAACATGTTCTTTTCTCCTCTTCTTTGGTCACATGTAAGTTACTTCTCCACTAAGTAACAGAGACAATGAATAACAGTTTATGCCTTTTTTATGGCTCATTAGGCCAACAGATTTTCTGGAGTTCAGCTACCCAACTACACAGACTGTCAACACTCTCAAAAGGTAAATTATTTGTTTCTCAAAATGCCTATAACTTTTAATTTGCTAGTGGTTTCTCATAAATCATGTATTTTTCTCTTTTCAGTTTAAGGGAACATGTAAGTGGGACCAGCCCTGTTCAGTCAAGGATATTTCTCTCTACTTTCTCAATGAAATCATAGTAAGTTTCTGTTTGCCTCATTCCAGATTTGAAAATATCTCAATCAAGGCATAACACAACAAAATGACAAAGTTACTATAGTGATTGTTTATTAACTCTATTGTGAGCATGTACAGTCTTCTGTTGAAGTTAATTTGGTTAAATTAATTTAAACCGCAGTTTCACTGTTACTAGTCTATCTCACGGTATCAGTTTTTTGCTCTTGACACCCACAATGTCCTGAATATATAGCAGGTAGTAAAGAGTATGAAAAATAGCACCTAATTTAATGTGATTCCGATTAGTAAGAAGAAAACATTTTGGTACATGATGCAGAATTCTGCGCACGCAAAACAAAAACCAGGATAATTAATATAATGATTCTGCTACCAACCAAGGAAACAGCACCACATTTTAACTGTGTCAAATTTGACCTACATGGCAATGAACTTTCCATGGAAAAACAAACATTTTTAACAGAATGATGCCTTTTCTTGTTTTTTTTTTTTCAGCATGACACCAGGCCACAATTTACTGAGTCTGGCTGCAAAGCAAACCTCATCACCTACAGTAGCATCAGTGCCTGACCTCACTGGAAGCAAATTAGGTAATGTGTGGAAAATCTTCCAGAGGTATGAAACCTGTCCTAGCAGCAATGGCAGGATCAATTCCCTTTGTTTTGAAATGAATGAGATCTTCTAGCACATCTGGGTGTGGAGTTCAGGTGTCCAAATGAAGTCATTTTGATATAGCGTTCCAGATGGTATCAGTTACAGAGAAAACTACTTAATTCAGTTTCAGTTAAGATGAAGAAAAGGATGGGGGATGAAACTGTTTGGGGTGGGCAAATAATTGGTAATAGTTATGAAGAAGTTTTTATATCATTTTACAAAGCAAAATTATATTTGCAATGCAAGCAAAACTTGGTAAGTGTTCAGGTGGAGCTAGAGGTAGAAGACTGCTTTAAATATTTAGGGCAAAGCTCAGAAATAACTTCTGTATTGAACTGCATTATTAAATAATTCAAACACACACCCGACATATAAACAATCATTAATGCTACCATTTTATTACAATGTTTTGATGACAAGTTAATTATGATGTCAACCTTCGTTTTACCTGTTTCTTTTGGCTCAGTCAGGCATGTTGGCTTCTTGATTTTATACGCAAGTATTGTTTAAATGAAAATAATAGCTTTTCATCACAAATCTTTTGATAAAGGGCATTGTATGTATGTGTGTGTGTGAATAGCTTGAGGGGGTTTGTAACCAATCCAGTACAAAACCTGTCACATATAGTATGACAAACCCTTTCTCTTACCCTAAGGAAAATGTCTCAAAGTTAATGGATTTGAATCATTACATAAAATTATTTAAACTCTTAAGTTAAGAAATGTAATGCTACTTCATTTCGTTTTAATGCTGAGTGTATTTTTGCTGTTTCACTGATACAAGTTTGTTTTTTCTGAAGGATGTGACTAACTACCAAGGAGTAGACAAAAAGGTAAATTGACACTGTACAGCAGGTATTTAATATTTATTTACAATAGGATATTAACATTTCATCTTGGAAATACCATACTCAGATCATGCATTCAATATCAGAACAGTTTCAAATATACCTTTTACTTGCCTCAAAAAGCTTACTTAAAAAAAATGTTTTGCTGAGTACAACTGTTCATATTGCATCATTTTTATCATGTTAGTAGAAGAAGCAGAAGATTGGAAAATAAAACTGAAATATTATTTATAGTACAGTGAAATACATCATCGGATTGGACAGACTGAAACAGATTTTCTTTTTGTGTCTTTGAAATTCAGTCTACGTTTACAATTGTATGACTACAGTTTTAGATATGGCATATCTTGTTAGATTACAGAGACCTTGATCTTGTAAACATCTACTTTCAGGTCTGAGATCAATGTAAAATCAGTAGGCCTACATCATTGCACCAACACACAAGGCTGTATTGCAAATTATATACAAAAAAATGTGTTTACTGAAATACTGTGACTTACACACACTGTGACTTACACACAGTATTTCTAGTACAACACTAAAATGCTTAAGATTTAGTGTTCAAATTGACCAGTAAGGGTAAAAATTAGTAGACCATTATGATGTCTTCTATAGTCCATTAGCGTTTTTAAGTCTAATAAACCAAATTAATGTAACAATTAATAATCAAAGCTGAAAATGGAGCATAAATAAAGGTAGTGGAACATGTCTGTTGGTTGAAAGATCATACTGTGATTCTTTTCAAAAGGAGCAATTCATTCCATATGCGCCAAACACACGGGTGGAGTTCAAGTGTCAGTGAAAGATAGGGAGCTATTTAGTGATTGAAAACAAAGTAAATTAACATATCAAATGGGCACTTTAATTAAAAAAGTTTGTTTTGGAATATTCAAGGTATCATCTTTCTGTGGTAGACAAAGAAAGAGACACCTGCTAAAAAATCAGACCCATCATTTATGATATTAAGAGGCTTTCATTTGATAACTACACAAGTGCATGAAAAAAAAATGTTTGAATTGACATTATTGCCCAGGCTAGATAACATTGAAAGAGAGAAGGGAGTGCATCAAATAAAATAGGCTACTTTTATGAAACAATAAACAATGAAAATCCTACATCATTCTGTTCTATATAATCTGCAATGATACATAAGTATTGTCTTTAGGCTTTAAGTCTAATAAGTGTGCACAATACATTTACAAGAAAATGTATGCAGACATCACACAAGGTTAAGGCGCAAGTGAGGTCCCCTTTGAATCAGATGAAGTACCAGAGGCAAATTATGGTTGGGACGTGAGCCACTTTTTCCTTTTAAAGAGGTTTCAGTGTAATCTTTAGAGTGATTTCTGGCAAAGTCTGCAAGGATCTTCATTTTTTAAACGTCTGTAGGATTGGTGAATCCATTTCACTTTATCTAAGACTGCATAGTTCAAAGTTTATTTTCCAGTTTACAATAATGAAAAGAGAATGGATTTCTAAAGAACTGTGTCTGTGGCAGTGCTGCCAAGACATGTAATGTTTTGTTTATTGACATGCTCCCAATCAAAAGAGTCCAAATGTCCAATGGACTTTATTCCGCTCTGCAGATAACAATCACCCCCCCCCCCCCACTACCCTTTTTTTTTTTAACCATGCTGACTTAAATTGTTAAAATACAACCAAGGGATCTTTACATGAACACACAAAAATATATAACAAATAACTTATACATCTCATTTGGAGCATTACCATATCCTTTTCAAGAAATCTAAACATTCTTAAAACTTCAATATTATTAATGTGCCAGTTTACAACGTAATACAAAAAGAGAGGCTATAAGTATTTAACACTGCTTATAAATGAAAAGACTGAAAAAAAAAAAAGATTCTGATGAATGTTGCGCAGAAAAAAACTGTTTATGATATCATTTTATACTGTCATGACAAAATGTAAATGAAAGTGAGAGATAAAAACATCTGTATATTTAAAGCCAGTCTTTTATAGCATTATTATTCCCATCATTAAAAAAGCCTATTAGCAATATCATGCAGAGCAGGATAAATGTCCTTTGTGTGTACATAAATTAAGCAACTAAAGAGGGTTGAGTTTGTGATGATGTGAATATTCTCTTTTCATCATAGCAACAGTTCCTGCCTGATGCTAAAGCTAAAAGGGCTTGCTTTAGTTCATCCATCTGAAGTCCACCATGTGCCCCTGAATCATAACGACGACCATAGCTAGTGGGGCTGTAAGATGAGGAAAAACCCATGGAGAAACCTGAGCCTGTAGCATCAAAACTTCCCCTTCTAGAGCCTGATCTTGAACCAGTTCTGGATCCAGACCTAGACCCTGAAGTTGATCCAGAGCCACTGATGCTATATGGGCTATAAAGGCCTTTACTTGACTGAGAGGATGCCTCGAGCAACCTCAGGCCAGATCCTTCCTCGATCATGCTTCTGTCCATGGCATCCTTGTATGAGATCTTGAGTTTTGTTTTGGGGCAGGTGAGGTATTTTGAATATCCACTGACATCTCTCAGTTTCTGTGCAGTGCGTGCATCCAGATTGCCCTTCTTCACAGCATCATCTAATGAAACTCTTCCTGAAACATCCGGTTCAATTAAACCACCTGTTAGGTACTGGACTTCAAGGAACCGTTGGCCAGCTTCGTAGTAAAGCCAACCCTTCTTTAAGGCTTGAGCGGCAGACATTTTGGTTTTGGTTCTTGGATCATCAAATCCCTGAAAAGCTTTCTGAGCTAGGTTGATACGTTCAACCATGATCTTGTCCATCAGCCCTTTGTTCACTGCATCAGCAACAGAGAATTTCTCTCCAGTGTTTGGGTCAATAATTCCCCCTGTGCATGCTTGTGCTTCTAGTAGTCTTTGACCAGTGATGTTGTCAACTAGATTCCGATGCATAGCCTCCGTAACTGACACCTTTTCCAAAGTATCTGTATCTAAGATTCCAGCCACTGGTCCAGTTTCCTCGGCTGGATCAGTCCAGGTTGTAGCCGGCGTCTTTATGGATGGAATTGGACTCATGGGATAGGATGAGCTGGATCCAAAGGAAGATGATCGAGATCTGAAGCCACTCATATTACCAGAGAGCATGTCTGCAAATTCAGTGATGGAAAGGGTACCAGCACGGTACTGGTCTAAAGCAGACTGGTCTATGAGGCCCTTGGAGATTGCATCATCAATGTCATACTGCCGCCCAGACCTTCTGTCAGTGATTATAGACTTAGCAACACCATCTGATGATGAGGTGGTAATTTCTTCCCATTCACACTCCTGCTCTGCAAGCTCAGTGTATGTTTGTTGGTCAATGAGTCCTTTGCGGTATGCCTCATACACAGACATTTCTTTTCCTGTTTCTGGATCTACAATGACAACTCTACGTTTGCGTACTGAAGACTTAGAGGATGTCTTTCTTTCTCGTTTCTTTTCTTTTAGCAGTAAAAGAGAAAGTCCAGTTTCAGCGTCTGTTATGCAGCGCTCCATGAGCTGGAGATAGGTCAAATTCTCCTCTGTGTTTGGATCAAAGAACCCCTTTGTATCATCAGAGGGATCTGTGAGAATACTATTCATCTCCTCATCAAAGAGACCCCGTTTGTAAGCAATTTCAACAGGCAGGCGATGGCTCTCTTCAGGATCAATGATTCCACCGGTGGCTATCTGAGCCTCAAGCAGACGGATACCATGGTCTTTTAGAATAAGATCTTTCTTCATAGCCTGGAAGAGGGAGATCACCTTGCCAGAGTATGGATCTTTGTAGCCAGTCACAGCTCGTTCAGCAGAGAGAAGCTTATCTTTAAATTCAGGTCCCACAACTCCCATTTTTACAGCTTCTTGGACATTTATTTTGAGATTTTTGATTGGATCAATCACATATCCAGTAGCTGCCTGAGCCTCCAGAAGTTCAAAGGCAGTGCCTGGTCTGATCATGTTCTTTTTCATGGCTTGGTAGACTGAAAGTCGATCTTTGGTAGCCTCTACATATACACCTGCTATAGAACTGATGCCTTCAAGATATTTTTTCAAGTCTTTACTAAGGTCCTCTACAGAAATGGTACCCTCCATGAGTGCTGTGTAGGTTTTCTGATCAATAATTTGAGAGCGCAACAACTCATCTGGGGTGATCTGCTTTCTAAGGCCTTTAAATAGAAGTCTCTTGTCTGCCAGAGACAACAATCGTAAGCCACTCTCTTTGTCAACTTTGCATCTTTTAAGAAGTAGTGCATAGGACAGCTTTTCATCAGTCATAGGATCAGCAAACTGTTTGACATCTCCACTTGGATCAGATATCCTGTCAATGGTTTCTTTGTTTATATAACCACGCTGCATGGCAACATCGATTGGGAGGCGGAAATAGTACTCTGGATCCATGAGGCCACCTGTTGCTACCTGGGCCTCCAAAAGCTTCAAGGCATAATCCTCAGGCACAAGGTCCTTTTTCATGGCTTGGAATAACGAAATGATTTTACCGCTATAGGGATCCTTGTAACCTGTGACTGCTCTTTCAGCAGACAAGAGTTTGTCATGGATCTCTGGGCCAACAAGACCCTTCCGGACGGCCTCATCAACTGTCAACAATTCATCTTTCACAGGGTCAGTGATGAATCCTGTTGCTGCTTGTGCCTCCAAGAGATTTATGCCAATGTCAGGTTTTATGAGACCTCTTTTCATTGCTTGGTAGATGCTAACCTTAGCATAGTTGTCTGAGAGTATTCCAGCAATGCTGCCTGTTCCAAAAAGATACTGCTTCACACTTGGCATCTCCATAACCTCCCGGATCGTTTTCTTGTCTTGTTTGAGTAGGTTGTAAGTTTCGAGGTCTATAATGCGAGCTCTGTAAAGTTCATCAATAGTAACCCGCCGTCTGATGACATCACACAACATACTCTGCTCAGTCCTGATGATCTCTCTTTGTTCAATAATTTCAATTATAATAATGACCATTCTTTCTTTTGTGATTTTGCCTGAGCGGTACTGTTCAAGAAGACTTTGTTTTTCTTCTTCTGGAAGCAAATCTGATTTCATGACTTCCCATAATGTCACTTGTTTCCCTGCTAAACTCTCATGTGGTATGTCAATTTGAGTGCTATTTAAGTCCTCTTGTGCTTGCTCCTCAGTGTAAACATATGATTTCTCAGCTTTCTCTGGAGTCTGGGCTTTAGAAAGTGGCAACAAGAGAATTCCAAATTCCGGATCAGTCATGCACCTCTCTTTCAATTGTTTGTATGTGACATTCTCATCTTTGTTAGGGTCAGTGAAACCTTTGATGTCATCTGTGGGTTCTTTAAAAGATTTGACTAATTGCTTGCTGAAGTAGCCACGTTGAATGGCTATATCACTGGGAAGTCGATGGCTATTTACTGGATCAATTATTCCTCCAGTAGCCTCCTGAGCCTCTAGAAGAGGTATGGCATGTTCTCTTAGAACAAGCTGTTTTTGCATTGCTTGAAGAAGAGAAATCTTATTACCAGTGTATGGATTTTTGTAACCAGTAACAGCTTTCTCTGCAGATAGCAGTTTTTCATGAAGCTCTGGACCGACAATGCCAGCCTTAACGGCATCATCCACTGTAAATTTCTCATTCCTGATGGGATCAACTATGTAGCCAGTAGCTGCTTGGGCTTCTAGCAGGGACAATCCTGTGTTTGGTGTCAGTAGTTTTTGTTTCATGGCTAGGTAAATGCTGAGTTTTTCCTTGTTTTTCTCCAAAACTACACCAGCAATACAATCAGAACCTTGCAGGTAGCGTTTGATGGAGTCACTAAATTCTGCAGGTTTATTTTTGCCTTGTTGGATTTTTTCATAGGTATCTTTGTCAATGATTTTAGATTCAAGCAAGGCACTGGCTGGTACAGGACCTCTGAAACCTTCAAAATTGTGCTGTCCCTTCTTTTCTTTTTCATCCACTGTAGCGATCACAATCTTTATCAGTTTTTCAACAGTGATTTTTCCTGATCTATACTGCCGAATAAATTCAATCCTTTGTTCTTCGGTGAAATATTCAGAATTGATAATCTCCCAAATGGTGATTTTTCTTCCCTTAAAAAGTCCACTGTGTAACTCAACTGTAGCATGGCTTAAGGTCTCTTTAGTTTGTGTGTCAGAAACTGTTTCAATTTCCTTTGACTTGATTGCCTTTTCTGATAGTGGCAGCAATGGGAAACCAGTCTGCTTATCAGTGATGCATCTTTTGAGCAGTTCAGCATAAGTGACATTTTCTTGTGTGTTAGGGTCAACAAATACTGTATTGGAGTCTGATGTGCTGCTTAAGTTTTGGTTCATCTCCTCATTTAGGTAACCACGTTTATATGCAATTTCTGGAGTGATGCGATAACTTTTCTCAGGGTCAATAATTCCTCCAGTTGCAAGTTGAGCTTCCAGCAGACGGACACCTTGGTTTTTCTTAATGAGATCTTTTTGCATTGCCTCAAATAGGGATACAGTTTTTCCAGTATATGGATCTTTGTAACCACAAACAGCTCTTTCTGCAGACAACAATTTCTCATGCAACTCTGGGCCAACAACACCACTTTTGACTGCTTCATCAACTGTGAGCTTTTGGTTTTTCACTGGATCAATTATGAAGCCTGTTCCAGCTTGGGCCTCCAGAAGGTATAGTGCAGGCTCTGTACCAAGTAAGTCCTTCTTCATAGCTTCGTAGAAAGACATCTTTTCAGAAGTTGACTCAATCTGCACTCCAGCAATACTGTGTCCCCCTTTTAGGGCTTTCTTGACAGGTTCAAGCTCAGATACCTCTTTAAGTGTAGCTTTTCCATTTTGCAATTTGTTGAATAAATCTTTATTAATAACTTTTGCATCTAGAAGTTCTGACGCTGGCACTGATGATCTCAAACCATCAAATGCAGGTTCCTTCTTGTTCTCCTTATCCTCTACAACAGTTATTACAATTCTAATTATTTTTTCAACTGTAATTTTGCCTGTCTTGTACTGACGGATAAGATCCTTTCTCTGATCTTCAGTGAAGTACTCAGAGTTTATGACCTCCCAGATTGTGACAGTTTTTCCTTTGAATCTTCCAAATGGAACTGTTAAGTTAGCCTTACTAAATACATCTTTAGTTTCCTCATCTGTAAAAGTTCTTTCAATTTGGGCTGCTTGTTCTGTGATTGGTAGTAATGGAATGCCTGTCTCAGGATCTGGTTTGCATCGATCCAGCAACTCACCGTAAGTGAGGCTATCCTGAGTGTTGGGGTCAGTGAATGCTTTTTTGTCAGCAGGAGGGCTGGAAAGAATTTTGCTTAGGTCTTGATCGAGTTGACCTTGTGTGCATGCCATTTGGACAGGTACACGGTGGCTATTAACAGGATCAATTATCCCACCTGTTGCATATTGAGAATCAAGAAGTTTAGCCGCCTGGTCCTCTGCGATTAAACCTTTTTTCATTGCTTCAAATAGTGATATTGTATCTCCAGTGAATGGATCTTTGAATCCTGTGGCAGCCCGTTCGGCAGACAACAACTTGGTGTGCAACTCAGGTCCAATCAATGTATCCTTCACAGCTTCGCTGACAGAGAGTCTTCTGTTCTTAATGGGGTCAATTATGTAACCAGATGCAGCTTGGGCTTCGAGAAGCATCACAGCTGTGCTTTGTGAAATCTTCTTGTCCTTCAAAGCTTGATAGATACTCATTTTCTGGTTGGGTTCAACTATTACACCACCAATGCTGTCTTTACCTTTTAGGCACATCTTTACCTTGTCATTCTTAGAAAGCTCTTGCACAGTTGTTTTGCCTTTCTTGAGCTTGTCAAATTCTTTTTTGCTAAGCACCCCGATCTCATGAAGTCTGCTTGCAGGCACCCTCTCTCTAATTCCATCAAATGCCAGGGGTACATCTTTTTTCACACCATCCACTTCTCTAGAGCCATTTAGGACCTTCTTTGTTGTTTCTACCATGGTCATTTGAACTAACTCTTCTTCAAGGACCTCGTCTGTTTGAATTTCAATTTCCTTGGTGTGGGATGGCTTATGTGAACTCTGAAGTTGCTGGAGTTTTTCTCGCAAGTTCTTGTTTTCATCTGCCAAAAGTTTATCTTGTTCAATTCTTTTCTTTTCAAGTTCTTGCATTTCTTTTTGCTTTGCGTGCATCTCTTCCTCAGCATCCTTTTGCTTTTTGATAGCAGCATCCATTGCAGCCTGCAGTTTCTTTTTCTCATTCTCCATTTGCTGCTTCTGACGCTCCTGTTCATCTTTGAGTGCTTCAGCCTTCTTCACTTCATCTTCAAATAACTTCTCCAACTTCTTTTTTTCTGCCTCAATAGCTTTCTCCTTCTTCAGCAGTGTCTCTTTTTCTGATAAGAAAGTTTGCTGGAGGATAGTCTTTTCTTGCTGTAACTGTTCTTGTTGTACATTGGCCATCTGTGATAAAAATGTATAAAACAATAATTATTTCAATGCATGACAGAGAAATCACCATACAAGGAAAAATATAACTGCACGAATCAAATCCAAAATTATATAACGTATAAATGATTTTATATTTTGAGATGCGGTTATATTTTTTCTTATATAATTACACCATACCTTGCACCTGTCATTGCACCTATTAATTAATCTCTCTTGTATGCTGTGGTGTCATATGTATATAGGTTGATGTTTTCATGTGATTTTCCACTTGAAAGACAATTAAGTAAACACACATCTTAAAGATATGGTTTACCTAAACATTAAAAATTAGTCATCATTTACTCACACTCCCATGTCACAAACTTACTTGCTTCTCGAGAACACAACATATCTTGAAGAATGTTTCAGTTGTTTTTGTCCGTAAAGTCAATGGGTTGTAAAATAACTTTGGACCCACTGACTCTTACTGTATAGAAAAAAATACTGATACATTCTTTTAAATTTCTTTGTTTGAGTTCCACAGTAGAAAGTCATACAGGTTTGGAATGTGAGAAAAATATGAAATATTATTTTTGGCGGGGGTACTTTACCTTTGGGATAATTGTCTTTTCAATTGAAATCACTGTAACCACAGTACCCTATATAAATAACTTCACTGCATACTACAGTAGAGATTAATCAAAAGGTACACTATTATCTAACGTAATAGCTGAACTAGTTAGTTAATTTATTAATAAATAAATTATGAATTTTAGGAAAATTACAACACATTATAGTGTCCAAGTTACAGACATTAGATATTAATAAAAAATATATATATACCAATACCTTGCAAATATGGGCTGTACAACATAACTGTACACTACTGCATTTATACTATTCAGTAATTATTTATAGTGTACCATGGACACTGCAATATAAAAAGTGATCAGAACAACTTTGTTCATGACAATTGCAGGCTGTGTTATTACGGTGACTGGCAACATGCAATTTCCATGAACCAAGGTTCAGAAGTTGTATGAAATCTGTTAATTGTTAATTAAGGGGTTTACGGATAAGATGTAAAACACTAGGCCACAGTACTACAACATATAACACAATACCTCTTTTGACTGTTTTTGTAAGTCAGCTGCCTCTTTTTTCAGTTTTTCCTTTTCTTTCTCAAGCTCTGCAATTGCTTTATGCAGATCATCAGCGTCTTTTTTGCTTTGCAGCCTTTGTACTTCCAGTTTCTCAACAACAGTATGTTTTTCTGAAGTCTGTTTTTCTGTCTCTAGTAGGCGGGTTTTGATTTCATCTGCTTGTTTCTTGAATTTTTTGGCTTCGTCTTCTGCTTTTGACTGAGCATCACTTAGCTGTGCCACCTTGATCTTCAGTTTTTCAGCCTCTGCGGTTATCTCTAATTGCCGCTTGCGTTCAGCCTCTAGGGATTTCTGGAAACCTTCAGTCTCCTGCTCCAGACGCTGCTGCATCTCCTTTTTGGCCTCCATTAGCTTTTGAGCCTCTACCTGTGCTTGCTCTTTCTGTTTCTGGAGTTTTTCAGCTTCAGCCTTTAGTTTTTTTGCCTCTTGAATGGCTTGCTTTTTCTCTTCCAGCATCCTATCGGCCAGTTCGCTCTGTTTGGCAAGATCAGACTCTGCAATTTGTCGTAATCTTGCAGCTTCTTGAGCCTCAATGTTGAGCCGTGCTGCCTCCTCTGCCAATTTTTTCATGTTCTCAGCCTCTTCCTCAAGAAGTTTCTTTGTGTTGTCTTTATCTTTCTTCATAAGCTCTTGGTTTTCTTTTTCAATTTTAAGTTTCAGTTTTAGTAAGTCCTCCATCTGGATCTTGACTTTAGAGAGCTCATCCTCTACTTGAGCTTTCTGCTTCATAGCATCACTGACCTCTTGTTTAAGTCGCTTAAGTTCATCATCAAGGATTGATTTCTGTTTGTCTGTCTCATCAAGTTGCACTTTAACCTTCACTAACTCCTCCTCAACCGTAGACTTCTGCTTCAGGGTCTTTTCTGCAAGTTTTTTGTACTTGGCCATTTCAGCATCAGCCTCTTGTTTTTGTTTTAAAGCAGCAGCTTCTGCCTCAGCCCGTCTGGAAGCTTCTGCCTCAGCTTCCTTCCTCAGTTTTTCAGCATCTCCCTGGGCTTTTGCCTGTTTGGCAGCTTCAGCTTCAGCTGCCTGCTTTTGACGTTCTGCTTCCTCTGCTTTCTTCTGCAACAAAGCAGCCTCTGTTTCAGCCTTGTCTTTAGCCTTTTCTGCATCTTGTGCCAGTTTCTTTGCTTTTTCAAACTCTTCCTTGAGTTTATCCTGAGCCATGCTGTCCTTATTTTGCTTTAGAAGAACATCTTGGGCTTTCTGCTCAGCAGCCGAACACTTTTGTGCAGCCTCTTTCACTAAAATGACCTGTTTCTCAGCTTCTTTCTCTGCAAGCTCCTTCTGCTTTTTGGCCTCTTCTGCTATTTTTATAAGACGCTCAACCTCCTCTTGAGCAGCTTTGTGTTGCCGTGCTGCCTCTTCTTCTGCAGCTTGGATTTCTTTTACCTTGGCCTCTGCCTCTTTCCTTTTTTTCTCCTCTTCTGAAGCAAGTTTTCTGAATTTCTCTGCCTCTTCCTCTGCCTTCGCTTTGCTCTTTTGCGTCTCCTCTGCAATGCCCTTCAGCTTGTTAAGCTCAAGTTCAAGGTCCCGTTTGCCAGTTGAAGCTTTTTCGAAATTGAGTTTGAGAATGTGGATCTCCTCCTCCACCACTTTCCTCTGCTTCAAGGTTTCTTCTACGATTTTCTTTTGCCTGTCAAGCTCAGTGTCTGAAGACTTCTTTAGGTGATCAATCTTTTCTTCGATCTCTTGCTTATGGTGTGCCGCTTGATCTTCAAGAGCTTTCCTCTGGTAGGCCTCGTCTTCGGCTTGTCTCTTTAGACGGTCATTTTCAGCCTCCTTCTCTTTCAAAGCAATCTCAGCTTCAGTTTTTAGACGGGTGGCTTCGTTGATAGCTGCTAACTTTTCTTTGAGTATCATGTCAGCCTCTGCTCTCTGGCGGGCAGCTTCTTCTTCTGCCATCTGCCTTTGTTTCTTTGCTTCTTCTGCAACTGACCTCAGTTTAGTGGCTTCCTCAGCCAGCTGCCTCATCTTGGCGGCCTCGGATTCAAGTAGTTGTTTGCTCTTTTCAGTGGTTGACATAGACTCTTGCTCAGCTTTGGATTTAATTTGCAATAGAACTTCCATCTCTTTCCTAACTTTGACCAGTTCCTCCTCCAGCTCTTTCTTCTGTTTAACAGCAGCATTAACATCATTTTTGAGACGCTGGAGCTCATCATCCAAGACAGTCCTCTGTTGGTCAGCATGCTCGAAATCTGCTCTTAACCGAATAAGTTCTTGCTCTGCTGCAAGCTTCTGTTTAGCTGTTTCTTCAGCCATCTTCCTTTGATTTTCCAGTTCATTTTCTGCAATCTCTTTCTGTTTAAGGGCAGCCTCCTCAGCTTTAGCTCTCTTCTTTGCCTCGCGTTTGGCCTCCTCCTTCTGTTTCTCCGCCTCCTCCTGAGCTGTAGTTTTCTTATTGGCTTCTTCCTCTGCGTGAAGCCGGAGCCGGAGAGCTTCATTAGCCTTCTGTCTCCATGTCTCTAGCTCCTTCTCTGCCTGCTCTCTCGCCTTATTTGCTTCAGCTTGCTGCTTTTTGAGATGTTCTGCCTCTTCCTGCAGCTGAATGACCATTACCTGCTCATTTTTGAGTGACTCTTCCAGTTTTGCAGTTATTGACAATTGTTTACTCTCAAGCTGAGTGGCCGCCGTCTTCTTGGCCACTTCCTCAACCACTTGGATTTGTCGCTGCTTTTCCAGCTCTGCTTGCTTCAGGTGCCTCTCAGCTTCCTCAGCTTGGAGCTTGAGCTTCTCGAGATCCTCGAGGGCCTTCTTCTTCTCTGTGGCAGCCTCCTTTTCTGCCTCTGATTTCAGTTTAAGCTCCTCTTCTGCCTTGCGTTTCTTCTGAGTCTCTTCAGCAACTTGTTTCCGAAGCTTCTCTGCCTCATCCTGCGCTGCCTTTCGAAGCTTTTCAGCTTCTACTGCTTTGTCCCTGAGTTGCTGAAGCTCTGTTTCAGCAGTGTATTTTTGTTTCATCGTTGTCTCCAGCTGAATTCGGATTATATGGATTTCTTCTTCGATTCTGGTGCGGCTTTGCAGGGCCTCCTCTACCTGTTGATTCTTAGACTTAATTTCCTGTTCTGAAATGCTTTTGAGCTCCTGTAGCTCTCGCTGGATATTGTGCTTCTGTTTCTCAGCATCGACAGCGACATCCTGTCGCTTGCTGACTTCGTCTTTCATTTTCATCTTCAGCTCATTTGCCTCTTGTTCTGCTTTAGTAATAGCTTTTGCATGAGATTCAGCTAACTGCCTTTGCTTTTCTAGCTCGGCCTGCATCTCGGCCAGCTTTTTCCTCTCTTCCTCCTTTAGTCTTTCGGCAGCTTTCTGTATTAGTGGAGGTAAATAGTAGGGGAAATGGAGACAAAGGTAAGCATTTAAGAGTTAGATATTACAGACGCATGTAAATACTTGTTGATGTAAGTACATGGACAAAGTTAGGGGCAGTTAGACTAAATAGTTATACTAAATAAAAATCAACTTCTGTAGTTGCAGAAGATTTATGAAGGATAATATAAAGTCACAATATATGGTATGCAAAATGAGACACAATCACTTGACAAAACAACACTACAAAATGGCATCATGCTAATGAGGATTTATTACTGGATATGGCTTTTTTATTTTAATATTTCACATCAGTGTAAAGGTTTACAGAAGTTGTTATGAACTCTTTAATAAAAGTTGCATAATATGGAAATTTAGCCTTTTAAAATTTTCACTGAAGAAAAAAGTATTTGAAAATTTATATTTAAGGTATTATCATGCATACAACAGAAAAGCTTAGTGATGCAGCAAAAAAAAAAAAAAATAAATAAAAAAAGAATGATACCATAAGGGGGGGGGGGGGGGGAGAAGAAAAATAGTTCTGATGAATGTCCAACAGTGTAGATTTTGACAAATAAAATAATACATATTAATGCACATATTATTTAATGTATTTCTATATAATGCAAATGTAATTAACAGGGGGACTGGAAGAGGATGTAAATGCATTTTGTGGACAATTTACCTCTTTAGTGCCCAAACATGACAAACATTCATCATGATAAAGCACTGGCAAGCAGTTTAGAGAAGCAAACAAGAAAATAAAGGTTAGAAAAGAAAATGGAAACCAAAATTGTGTAGAAAACAACTACAGAGGAACAGTGTTGTGGGTAACGCGTTACAAAGTAACGCGTTAGAGTACTCTAATTACTTTTTTCCTGAAATGTGTAACTTAACGCGTTAGTTTCGTGCGGAAGTAATCAGTAACTTCGTTATTTTTTTAAAAAAGTAATCCGTTATTTTAAGGAAAGGAAAATCCCGACTGCAGCCTGCTTTTTGTCAGACAGTAGTCCTAGGTCTACTGTGCCACCTGCGGATGTATCAGCGGAGCCGAAGCTCTGTGATCATAAAGTCAATGGCTGTGATGCGTCTGTGCCCTGCGCCTGACCCTGTGTGTGTGGGGTTTTTTTTTTCGAACTCCCGGCAAGATGGCAGAGAGGACCGCGTTTGGTTTATGGAAGTACGCACATTATTTTCAATTTGTCAACGAAAAAGAAAAGAACATAACGGTAAAATGCACACTCTGTGAGTGACACTTTAATAATAATTAGTTCGGCTATTGAGCGATTTGTCATTTGTCTGTGTGGCAGTGAAGGATTTAATTCGGTCGGTTTGTTATCATTTTTGTTTGACAGGCAGCTGTTAATTTCTGTTAGATCATTGGCTGGCTGGTTGTTCATCATTTCTAAATGGATTTAAATCTGCAAGCCTGTTTAAGGTTGTGTTTACAAGTAAGCATACTTGTACTTTGATAACTGCATTATTTAAAGTTAAAGAAAAATCAGGAGTTATCTTGTGGTGCTCATAATATACAGTAGCCTAGGCTACCCGGGCTGGGTAACGTTAGGTGCGAATTTTGATTAATAATATGTTCTGTGATAATAAATAAATAAAACGCCATGTGGAATAGCCGATTGCTGACTGTCTTTCCTGTTATTGTTATCCTGCAGTGTTAATTTAGTCGGATGTCTGACGTTATTCATTGTCGGGAGTCACGACTTCTAGGTGCATTTAAAGGGGCCGGGGGCTGTGTCTGTCATGTGTGAGCCGCTGCAAACGGCTTTTAATTTTTGGTAACGCATGAGTACTCTAACGCGTTACTTTTATGAATAGGTAACGCTGTATCATAACTGATTACTTTTAATTGATGGTAACGTTGTAACCTAACTAACTACTTTCCAAAGTAACTATACCCAACACTGCAGAGGAAGGAGTGACAGTCAAGCTGAAGCATACTTAGAGGGAAAATCAACAATCAGAGGACAAAGTAACGATGGATAAGAATACTGCTTTCTATTTACAAAAGCAACAGATAGAACCAGGAAATTAAACTAGAGGGAAAAAATCAGGCATCCCTGGTTTGTTGCATCATACATTAACATTTATTCTCTGGATGAGAATATTTTGTGTTTGCTTCAGGCTAAAAGATACCTATACTAACTGAAAGCTCACTGTAATAGATTTTTTTTTTTTAAAACACCTCCATAATAGTAAACCGATAATGAAAGACATACATTGTGAAAAAAAATGTGATGTGCTGCACCACTAGCATTATCAGACCTGTGAGCATCTTGATCTGTTACACTTTAATAACTTGAGATTTTTTTTTTTTTACTGTGTCTCTTATGCTTTGTACAGTGAAATGAAAACATATTTCAGATGTCCATATATTCATAAACTGAACTACTCAGGGTTAAGTTAGTGAGTTAAAGTTAGTGCTAGACTACTAACAGACTTTAGGTTTTGACACTTACCTCCTCATCCTCTAGGCGGCGCTGTGTCTCAGTGATGAATTTAATATACTGACTCGAAAGAGTCATCAGCTCACTGTAGCGTGTTCTCAAAGTCACATACTGAAAGATGTTGTTGAAGTTACTTGGCATATCAAATACGAAACACAATCAAGAAATTAAAGCCCAAGTACAACACTCTAAGTTAAACATACAGTATGTAAATTAATGCATTTAGCAGAATGAGATTCAAAAACGTATGGATATCACAAATCAAAGGTACCTCTTGTATTATGTCATCAGATGCAGACTCCATTTTCGTTTTCTTCAGAGGAGAAGCGATGGGCTCCACCGAAGCTTTATACATCACCAGCTGAAGCTCATAATCCTGGATGAGAACATTCAGTCAGACTGCAACTCATAAATCATAACTCATTAAATAAACATGCTAAGCGACAGTAACACACCTTTATGGCGTCAATGTATGCTCTAGCATATTTCTGGCACTCATCCACCTTGTCCTTGTTCTTTTCAATCTCTTCAAGCAGTTTCTGTACAGTTAATGGACATGACATTGAGAAGTGAAAACGAATCAGAACCCTCTATGTCATATATACAGAAAGACAGATAAATAGAAATATAATTACCTTCTCCTTGTTCAGCTGCTCTTGAAGGGCTTTGCTGTCACCTATAGGGACAGCATGAAGTTTGTCCTGCCTTTGCTTGGCATCTGCTATCCAGCGGATAAGCCACTCATAGCTCTGTTTGTAGGCCTGCATCTGCCTGTTGAGAAGGTCAAGTTCTCGCTGCCTTAGCTCAATCTGAGCAAACACAGCCTGCCAGCGATCCTTCAGGCTGCCCACCAGCTGTCTGTAGTGCTCTAGCTCTATGTCCCGCTCACTGTACAACTGAGACATCCGATCATTCACCGCTGTAGCCCTCTGAAGCTCCTCTTCCAGCCGGTCAAACGTGGCTTGCTTGCTGTTTGCCTCCGAGTGCAGTTTCTAGGGTTAAGAAAAGAAGTCATGTTTCATTCAAATTCCTATTGGTAACCACAAAAAAAAAAAAAAAAAATCTTGCATGTTTTTTTTTGTGTGTGGGAGGGAGAATGCACCTGGATCTGTGTTTTGTTGGCCTCAATGTCTTTCTCATTAACAGGAACTTTGTTTACATCACGCAGTTGGTTTTCATACTTGTTGAGAATGTCTTCAGCTCCTTGTGTGCTGCGGATTACTATATCAATGGTCTTCAGCCTTTGTGGACAAAAGAAGTAGAATACGCTTTATTTTATATAGAAAAGAGAAAACAACAATAAAAGGTTTCCACAAAAATGTATGATCAATGTATCAACATTGATAACAATAAGAAATGTTTCTTGAGCACCAGTGATTTATGAAAACTTGTTTAAAAATGAAGACTGTAATGGCGGCTGAGATTCTGCTTTAGGATTTAATCTTTTTTTTTTTATAATGGATTCAAATAGAAAAGACTTGAGTCTCACTTGTCAAGATACAGAGAGGAAAGACTGTAGACATGCTCCATCTTTTTCTGGGTGATGTCTATTTCTGAGCGCAGGACAGGGGCAGAACTGGACTGCTGAGATGTGGCCAGCACTACTTCACTCTTCTCCACCATCTTATCCAGGTCTTTCTTTATACCCTCCAACTCAGCCTGCAGTTTCTGTAGGATGAAGTGGGAATAAACAAATATGCATGAAATAATATATATTAGGATTTCAAATGACTGCAGTTGACTTGTGCTGGCTCTTTATTTAAAGGTATTTCTTCAACCAAAAAGAGCCAATTCAATGATATCATGTTCAAACAGATATGATATATATTTAATGCAGTGTTTCTGTAGACCTTCTGTTCAGTGGCTCTCTGTGCACAGGCTTTGAGAGGCTCCTTGTCCATCAGCTGTCTGAGGCGGTTCACCGTGCGGCTCTCACAGCCTTCTAGTCTCAGTCTCAGGTCCTTTATTTGGGTGATGTAACTCTTGCACACGGACTCATCCTGTTCCCCTGGATAATTAAAATACTTAGTGTTCAAGCAGCTCAAACTCATCCTAAAATACAATTCAATATCAAAACAACACACAGACTTCTAGGTCTCATCAGTCATAATAGATCGATGTTGTATCTACAATATAGGCACACTACTGTTCAGATGTTTGGGGTCAGTCAGAATTGTTAATATATTGTATGCTCAGCAAGGCTTCATTTATTTGATTAGAAATACAGTAAAAAAAAAAAACGGTAATACGGTAATGGTAAACCTATTTACTAGTTCCCCTATATTTCAAGGGAACTGTTTCTGATTTTAATATATTTTTAAATGTTTTTTATTCATGTGTTCAGTCTTCAGTGTCAAATGATGCGTTAGAAATCAGTGTAATATGCTGATTTGGTACCTAATAAAATATTTCTTCTAATTATAAAAAGTGAAAAGAAATGTGCTGCTTAAAAACAGATGAAATCTGTGAAAACCACGAATCCATTTTTTCAGGATTCTGTGATGAATGGAAAGTTCAAAGGAGCTGTCTTTATCTGAAATAGAAACCTTTTATTACATTATAACACTTTACTGCTAATTTTGATGAATTTAATGCATCCTTTCTGAATTTATTTTAATTTATTTCAAAAATCGACACCAAACCTTTAAACAGTAAAGTATGTTTTCACATGAAATCAAGCTGACATAGTTAGAAGCATTTACATTCAGGTGCTTGTGTAGAGAATATCTCAAGGCTTAAAGTAAATCAGTTAATTTGCACAATTTTAAGTACGTACAGTACATTTCAAAATGTCAAATAGTGATGAAAATCTCAATGATGTGTAAATGTCATCACACAAGTGAAAAGACATGCTTAGAAACAGCAACACACACTGCTCCATTAGCAACACATTGGAGTCAATGGGGATGAAAGCAAAATGTTTATTAATAAAGAAATCCACACTGTGATCTTTACCCGGTGCGATTCCCTTTTGGATGGCAACAGGTTCTGAAAAATAAGTCTTGCAGTCATAATGTGAGGTGGACGGAAGGTTCTATCCAGAATTTTCAAAGTGTGCTGTCCTAAAAACACTTGATCCAGCAGAATAGCAAAGCTCTTGAAATTCCGTAATGCCTTTGTGTTGGATCAAGCATGCAGAAAAATCTGCAGCTGTGCTCAGGGCTACACCTTAAAACAACAGTGTTTCTTGGTTGTTTCTTGTGCCAAGACAGCTTTGTCTGTGTGCAATCCCCATTTACTTGATGAACAGTGAAAGCGATGAATGGTTTCTATACATATAAACAAACCCACCACCCCAACCTGACACCTACCTTGTTCAACAGAGCGTAGCAACTTATCATAGTGTTGAGTGGCTTTGCTGTAACTGTTTTCGGCTTGCAAGCGATCATCAGCACCGAAGAGCTCAGAATCCTGACTGTCACGCATGAAGGCCTGATAGTGCTCCTCCAGTTTCTTCAGGGTGAGTCGATATTCCTCGACTCTCAAAGTCCTAAACTAAAGAAAATCAGAGAATAGAATATGTCACCTAATTAATATTCATGAGTGTTTGTTTATTTTGTAATTTTTCACATCATTCATATGCCTCTGCATGCAATGAAATAATGCATAATAATGCGTTCTTTAAAGTGATGTATGATATATCAATATAATATCAATTATTGGACAATATTAGAGCTTTTATTTCTGACAGCAAACTAAATATATATTGGCCGATACTAAATATTTAATTGTGCATTCTCAAATGAACTACTGTTTAAAAGTTCAGAGTCCGTACAATTTTTTTATGTTTTTGAAAGAAGTCTCTTATGCTCACCAAGGCTGCATTTGTTTGATCAAAATATAAGAAAAACAGTAATATTGTGAAATATTATGAAAATTATATTTGATTCTTATATCATTATAATATTGTGATGCCTGAATTTACAATAGATTTTTTTTTTTAAAGATCTGATTTTAGGCATGGAATTTTATTGTAATAATTTCCATAATTTATATATTTATTTTTTTTATACTAGTGCTTGCGAGTTCTAGTATTTCGTACTAAGAATTTGAAAGTCTTTAAATACTGAAAAAGGGGTGTGCATGTGTTAGATACCATGATTAAATTCCAGGAGTTGATAAGCAGGATATCTCGCATGAGGTATTGCCAGGACAGCAGACTCTTCATATCTACATGCAGCTTTTGCCAAAGGACCATCAGCCTCTGCAGACTCGCGTCTAACCTGTGGTTCAAAACAGAATTAAAGATAAGATGGCAAAGCCAAATGCTGATCAGAAGGATTCGCTTTATACTACAACATTTGCTGAAACCACACATCTCGAGTCAAAAGTCAAAGGAAAAAGGAGTATGAGGAATTTTATGAATTCGCTGCTAACTGAAGAAAGGGAGGTCGACTGGGACTAGACTTCTGCACTTGTATCAGGCTGTACGGTCTTACCCAGAACTGATGTCCATGGCCTCTTTGTTGGTGGGAGGGATGATAAAACAGATGGACGGTACCGTGGCCTCATTTCCACTCGAGTTTCGCACTTTCCACTTGTACGGTTGGGAGTTGTTCACCAGGACACACTCGTCTCCTTTGTGTACTGTGATCTGGGTCAAAAGGATGAAGGATGTTAATTCTGTAGTGATTAATATGGATTACATTTTGTGTTCGATAAGTGCAGTTACTAATAGCAAGACAACTTATTGGGTGAGGCTGATTGCTTAGCCTCTGTAATAACAAGATATTCATACTTAATTATAATTTAATATGGAAATCACATGCGACTCCATTTTTTTAAATCAGGACTGTGATATAGCAAGGCAAATAAAAATATTGTTGGTGTCTCCTTAATATTACCCCCAGGATTAATTCAGCTTCTTTTATTACCAATGCACACAAGAAAACAAGCGACAGAGTGTTTACCTCCATTTGTTTGAAGTCACAGACAGCCTGAACGGGTAGTTTGCCTTTGACAGGGTAAGCGGTGTTCCTCGGCTTCAGCTGGATAATGGTCTTGGCTCTCCGGTTGAGACCCTCCAGGTGTGTCTTGAATTCGTTCAGCTGTTCTTTTTCCTCCTGAAGACCAGAGAGACATATATAAATATATACATACACACACACACACACACACACAATCTAATCTAATATATATACTGCTTTGTAAAATCCCACTCATATTCACACCCACCATTGCATCCTGTAGCAGATCCTCCAAGCGTGTGACCGTGATAGAGCGCTCACACACATATTTCTTCTTCATCATGTCCTCCATCTTCTTCATCCTCTCTCCAGCCTCTTTAACATCTGAGAAGAACTGTAGAAAAGAAAAAAAAATGTTTAGGATATCAAGATAATTGAGCTGAAGTTCATTTTGATCGAACTGAAGACCTGTTTGCCTTTCTCCATGGTTTCTCGATTGTCATCCAGAATCTATACAAGCATTAAGTCGTATTAATGTATGTACCTGGAAGTAAGATGTGTTTTCTTTCAGATGAGTCTCAATGCAGCAGCACAGCTGAAGGATCCAGCTCCACTGAGTCTGGAGAGCTGCAGTGAAAGCCTACAGAGGAACAGATTACAACCATTAAAACACACGAATTCTTCTGAAATGCTAAAATATTCACATTGACACTACAATGAAAATCTGGGATTGAAAAGATAATTGAAGCTCGGAAAAAAGAATGTTACAGAACCTTAAAAAACGTAAAACACAGACACTTTACAAGCACAAACGGATTAAAATATTAAAGATTCTGCAGAAACAAGTTAAATACACTTTTTTATTAAATTAGATACATAAACATTCATTACTCACATTATGTAGCTTTTTTATCAGCTCTATAATTACATGACTCGCATAAATCAAAGACTCATTTTAGTATTTTGCTTTAGAGAAACAACTAATAAATGATTAAATGTACAATTTTGTACCTCCACAGTTTTCCTGGCGGGATGGTCCTCTTTTAGCAGTTTGTCTCCAGTCATCTGGACATTGTTCACTCTCTTCTCTCTCTGTTCAAGATCTCGCATCAAACCCTACAAGATATCACAGGAGCATTGACCGTTAGAGTCAAATGAAATTAAAATGGCATCATAGCATTAAAAAGGAGCAATTTTAGTGCAGGTCGTATCATGTTCAGATGTCTTGGGGGTCTTACAGAATAGGTATCTTTCTTGGCAGTCATGTTGGAGTTTCGGTCGCTCCAGTCGTAGTTCACTTCCTCCTCTTCTTTCTCATTCAGCCACATCAGCTCTTTAGTGGCAGCTACAACAAAAGCGTGCAGCTGATCTAAACGACGCAGCCGTGACTTGGACGCATTCTGAGATGGAACAAGGAGAATTAACCAACTAATAAATTGGCAAATTCTGTTTTAGAAGGTTATGTACATTATGAATTTGCTGTGAAGACATTTTAAGATCCATGATTAAGATTCAACAAAGGGATCAGTGTGTTTTAGTTTTACATTGAAGAGCATACCAGCAGTTTGGCGTACTGAAGGTCCAGTTTGCCCAAGTATTCTCGATAGGCTTCCTTACTGACTGACTGAGTCAACTGATTCTGAAAGGGGGAAAAATTAGGTTGGTTTTGTGATGTTAGCTTTTCATCTATTTTTCATATTTCACATGCAAATAAGATTCATATATACAAATTTTAGATAGACAGTAGCAAAAACCTGTAAAACCTGTAAAAAGGGAACACAATATCTACTACAAAGATGTAAAATTTAAAATTTTTATGCATTGAATTACCTCATCAGCCCGTGCACGGTCAATCTTGCATTTGAACTCCTCAATGGACTGATGAAGACCACGCTGGCTACCGAGCTGAGACTCCACAGAGGGCAGATCTTCGCCCCACTCTGCCCCATCAATGCGTCTCTGGTTGTCCTCCACCCAAGACAAGAGGTCCTGAATGTACTTGAGAGTGACTTCGTCAAGCTCAGGTCTTAGGCGCTGGGGAGACTGCTGTAACGTTTGGACATGGGAGATCTGGGTCATGGGTATCTGCGACACTGTCACACCTGACTTCAGACGCAGATTAAACTCACTGCGCAGGTTAACCAGACGCTCATGGAGACGGTACACCCTGAGAGAACAAAGAGAGGACAGTTACTGATGCAATTGCATAGATGAAGTGATGAGAAATCATTTATTATAGATAATATAAGATTAATTGTTGTTTAATTGCCATTTAATACATATCGTATATACATATATATATATATATATATATATATATATATATATATATATATATATATATATATATATATATATATATATATATATATATATATATATATATATTCTTAAAGCAGCTTTCTTAGATATTATTTATTTTATTTATTTATTTCTACATATTTAATGGCTATTTAATAAGTAATAAACAGCTTTTCAGAAGATACCATATCACAACTCAAGGCAAGGAATTATTATTATTTATTTATTTTAATTATTTATTTATTTTAATTTCTTTAAAATTGTAAACATTTCAAGAAATCAAGTTGCCCTATTTTTAAAAAGTTAAATATGAATGATTAAATGAAAAATGGTAAAGAATTCCTATTACAATAATATACAGTATGTAGATGTTGCTGAATTTCTCAAGGGTATGACAGTAAAATATTATACTGACCGCCTGTACATCTGTTCTGCCTGTAGATGGCGTCCATCTTTGAGTAGTTGAACATCGTTGAAAAGGTATCGGATCATGTTTTCAGCCTTGTTCAGATCTGTCTCTATATCAGATGCATGCTGGATGGGCTTTCCCGCACTCAGCAAACGTATGTCCTGGAATAAAAGCAAAGGTTTATTATAATGCTACTTGCTACAGGTTTTTCTTCTTTAAAGTCTTTGGATTCAAATAAAGGAATTAAATGGAATAAAAGGAATAGGATTTATATCTCACCGTCTGTAACAGTGTTTCCACCTGGTTAAGCTGTTCCTCGCACAAACCTGACTCCATTTGCACTTTACTGACTATTCTCTGCAAACGCTCCAGCCTGTACATGTAACAGACACACAAATACTCTTACACGCTCTGCATAATTCAATACAAGCAAAACCGCCATGAAATATTAAGAATATAATGAGTGGACAAAGGCCAAACTAAAATAGACAATGTTCAGACTTTACAGGCATTTAGAATCCACTAGAAAAAAGGCACTCACACCCTCCTCTCACGGAGCAGGTACTCCAGACCATGGCTGTCATTCATAAAAGCCATGACTAGTAATTCTAATAATGCTGAATCCCAGTATAGAGAGTTTTTTTTTTCTTTTTCTCCGGAGCAGAGGCACATTGAATTGGCTATTGATGTTAAGAAGTGCTTCTGTTACAGTTCAGGCTCTTAAAAAGATTGCAGAGAGGTTGCAAGGCTGTCTTGTGACAAATATTTTTTGAAAGTGACGCCCTGTTTGCTTGTGAGAAATGCTATTTATGAAAAATTCATCTGAACAACTAGAAGTTGTGATGTAAGGTTAATGCATTTGAAACAAAAAAACAGAAGGGAATAATCATTCAAATAAAATATTAAATTATATTAAAAGCTGAAAATAACACATTAACGTGTTTCACAGTTGTTTATTCATTAGAATAATATTATTGTTCAAGATATTATCCATTAGAATGGTTGATGTTTCTTTTTAGGGCAAGTCAGTTTAATCTGTAGATCTTTATTTTTTCTTGAAACATAACTGAAATGAGGTGACTAAAACTGTTTGTTTAGATTCAATTCAAAACATTAGTCAAATCTGACCACAATGGTATCATACTTTTTAATTCATTAGCTTGATACTTTTTGACCCATATTACTATTATCATTACTGCAAAATCATCTTGTAAATAGTTCAGATAATTCAAATGAGTCATTAAACAAACAACAAATTCATGAGGAGTTCCGCAAAAAAGAAGTTAATCCACAGATTTCTCACCGTTCAAACTCTGAGCGCAACTGTTTCTCTCGTTCCAGAATGGCTATGTGCAGGCGGCCCCACTCCTTCTCCACATCGATGGGGTGGTAGCTGGGGGGAACCTTGATTTGACCCGCCTGCACAGCTCCCTGGTGCCAAACAAACCACGTGCATAAAGTCAAATCTTGGTCAAACCATGTTAAGAAAACTCAAAAACCCAAAAGGATTGTACTACACACTTGTTTAAAAGACAATTACTATAGCGAATTTGATTTACCTCGAAAGACTTGTAAATGAGCTTGGTGCGATTTTTGTCAGTTTCCTTGGCTGGTAGTTCAGACTCTTTAAACTTCAGAAACTGACGCCAGAGAACCTACAAAAATAAAAAAGAAATGGTCATATCACTTTCTTTTTTTATAGTTTGAATGTTTTTCTTATACTTAAAAACACTTGCATCTGTGACCACAAAATAATGACATTATAGCTTTTTTTTTTTTTTTTTTTTACATTTTATAATTACTTCTAGCTTGTAAACAATAAAAGTAAATTACTGTACCATATCATAATTACATACGTAAATATGCATGATCATTAAACCATGGATCGTGGGACTAACCTCAATTTCCTCATAGCTGGAGGGGAACTTGCGTTCCTCAAACACGAGAATGTGATGTCTGATCCACTGCAGTAACATGGTCACCAGCTCGTAATATTCCTGCCAGCGCAACTCCAACTCCTGTACACATCATTAAAAATGCATTTCAATGAATACTGACCATCTCAATGTCCTATGATGCCTGTATAAAAAATACTTATATTTTCAAACACCCACATTGGCCTTGACTCCATCACGAACGTCAGGAACTCTTGGCATGACATCATACAAAGAGGACACATACGTGATGATGGACTTCTCGTCTGGGTGTGGCACGTCTACATCTGCAGAAAAGAAAAACTAACTATTATCACAATGTACAAAGGTAGGTAAATAAATCGCATGATCACTTTTAGAAATCATTTTAGTATGATGATTTCTTTTAACAACGTCAAAAGCAGTTGTGCTGCTTAATATTTTTGTGGAAATCAGTTTTTGTTGGATTATTTGTTGAATAAAAAAGTTAAAAAGAACACCATATATTTAAAGATTATTTTTTGTAACATTATAAATGTATTAACTGTCACTTTTGATCAGTTGCATGCATCGTTATTGATTAAAAATCATTAAATTACAAAAAAAATAATCTAAGTAAAAATTTGACTAACCCCTAACTTTTGAACATTAGTAAAAATTACTCAACATCATAAAAGTAGAAGCACTATTGGAAAACTATTAGAAACCACTGTTACACAGGCATAAACAATCATTTAAAAGCCCCTTAAATCCTCTAGGACCCCTAAGATCTACTATTAGTGTTTTCTGCCTGTTTACCTTCAGGATCCAGCAGGCGTGTGACGCCCATGTCTCTCTCTGCTACGGTGAAGGCCTGCTCCAGATTCTCCAGGTTGGTTTGTCTGTACACCTTATTCATGTCAATCAAATTTGGCCTAAAGCAAAAGAAAGGAGACACAGAATGCAGTTAGAGGTGGAGAATGACAGGAATATAACTCTAGAAAGGAACAATGGAAGAATCAGTAACAATCATAAATGAAAAAAAAAAAATCCACACTTTAAACATTTCAATGCATTGATTACATAAAAATACACCATGCATCAATTATATTCTGCCTGCTTTTAATTAAATTTTTAACAGATACTGCTCATTTGGTTAATTATTTTGCATTTGATTATCTGCTTTGTTGAAATAAATAATTTCCATGTAGCAAACAAAAAGTCCTATGACATGAACTGTGAGCCTTTAAAATGGATATTTTACCTAAGATTTCATTTTGACGCACACTTGCAGATCTTATATTTTAACTCATTGTTAGGACAAACCTGGAGGCTGTGTAAACATCTGTGGCAGTATCTGGCAAGATTGATACTGTATCTCTTCAAAGGATTTAAGCCTGTCTTATGTGACTAAGTACTCACTCAACAGCAATCATTGCAAAACAATTAAGGTAAAACACTTCGTGCACGCACAAGCAGCCTGTTAACTACATGAAAACCTGAAGTACAACTACATTTTATGGCAAATAACAACTAAACTAAATAAATAAAATAAGTCCGTGAAATTGCAAAAGCTACAATGAGAAAGGCAGAATTGCTTTGCTTGTTTTTTCAATTATGTTTTTAACGAAACAAAGCATTCATACGATTTATTGACTGTCTGTGTGAGCAGGTAGCACGGTTGGCCCCAGGGAAGCTCGGCATCTGAGACGAACACGTTTCTGTAAGAAAACCCATCTCTACTTAGGGTGGAGAGCCTTTGCTCCATGCCATGTTCAAGATCTCCGCTCTGGGATCCACCACTAGAGCAGGCACCAGGGCTGATGGACCCCTGGCCCGAATCGAATGAAGTCTCTGATGGCACATCTTCACACAACATGACCACCCGGTCCTCCAGTTCACAAACAGATCCATGGCTGGACAACGAACTGCGACTCTTCCTTGAGCGTAGCTTCTTCTTGAGACTGAACATTTTGTTGAATTAAATCAATTAAATTCCCATTCTTTGAGTCATTTACAGAGGGTCCAGGCGGGTATTGTTGTCCAGTGAGAAGCAAGTTCCAGTCTCAGTCCTCAGAGAAACCGGCCTCCAAATTGTCACGCATCAAGCTTCGACTGAGAGCTTCGACTAGGTCTTCTGTTACCGCTACTGTTGCAATGGCTTTCACACACTCACACTTCACCAATTTGCAAGCAAGTGGGAAGACGAACTGCTTTCTGTTTGCTCAAATCTCAAGAGTCCTCTGTGTGTGATAGAGTAGGGTGAACCTGAGCTATGCAGCTGCACGCTGAATGATAAAAGCACACCCTCTGGGGATCCATTCAGATTCAACACGCCCTTATTAAAGGCTTCAGGTTTCCAACTTTTTTCATAAGTGCCAATTCGAGCATACTTGGACTTAATCCTGCTAAATCTGATGCCAACCCAGGTGAATTTGTTGCGGTTGAGAGGTATTTGTATGAAGTCTGCATGTATGACAACAAATTGTTGTGCTCTTGAGTTTTCAAACAGGTCAGCCTACATTTAAGTATGGCATGACAGATCACAGTTCCTGTCAAACATAACTTGTTAAAAGCCAGGGTTTAGTACTAAAATTATAGACCCGTCAAGGGGCAGAAGGGATCTGTGACTGACACTGCAAATGCAGCCAGCAAGTCTGGAGATGAGCTTCATAAACAGCCCGGAGATACAAGGGTGTGTCAACTATTTCTCACTTCTCAGATGCCAAGATTAAGAAATAAACTTAAAAAAAAAACAAATTCTGTCTCTTTTACATGAGGACCATTGATTAATGTGTCACGAGAATGTGTTCCAACAACCATTTTCCCTATTTAAAAGAAGTTTTTACTTGTGTTTATGGATGATGGCGTTGAAGAGCTTGCCATCTTTCCAGCTGGTGGTGAAGTTATCGCACCGCAGGCCTTGGTAGCCCTCCACCATCCGCTGAGACCACAAGAGCAGCTTCTCCTTGGCGGTCATGTCATCTGACTGACCGTTCACCTGGATATCAGAAATCTGACGGAGCCAAGGAAGATAGTGAAACAGTCAGCAATGTATTATGATATGTATTATTATATAAAGAAATAAACTAGCAGACTAATGATATATATACTCAATAAATTATAACTACAAGTTTCATAGTAAACTAAAATAAGGCATAAAATGAAACGGAATCAATGCAAATATGGTTTCAATAAGCATACTCTGTATTAGTATTAGTATTCTGCTGATAGTGTCAAATGCTTTGAATGGTTCTCTACAAACATATACACAAAGGGTACAAAGTTTGCACTCTGTTCAGTAAAATGTATAGTTTGTTGCTTTTCCAATAATAAAATGCAATCCTGTAATGCTCATGGAAAATGTTATAGCATTTCATAATTTAAGTTTCATCAAAAAAAGAAAGAAAGAAAGAAAGAAAGAAAGAAAGCCTAAAATACCCTCACTGTTGCCAAGATACTATGGACAATCATTGTGGTAAGCAGTGATCATAAGATTCACAGAAAATAAGAGGATTGTTCAAATTTTGGCCTGTGATTTTGCATGCGTTTGTTTCTCTGGTGACTCATCATCAGGATTCTCCATTGGGTAATAACCGCTCAACGGCTAAAATCAAGTTCCCTCTTATAATGGGTATTTTATAGGGAAGTCTGGATGATCTAAACCTCAAAATCCTTACATTAAGGATGTACACAGTGACTCATCCTTGCAGCATAGCTTTACAAGAGCATTTAAGGTCCTTTTCAAGGCAAAATTCCTTTCTGTCTCTATTTTAATAATATTTCTTGTGATGACTATAAGTTCAACAATTCAAACTTCAAATTGTTACAAAGTTATTGTAAGAATAAAGAATAAAAAATTGAGATCTGGTGCCAAACACAACAACTTCTGCAGAGTGCATAACGTTAAGCTAATTCTGCATTGCTGCGACCAATTCTGGTATATTTTGATTGTATTACAAGCTTTACTCTATATGAATTCATAACTATTTGTTTAACTAAGTTTATTTAATATGTCTGTCCAGATAAATAACATTAGACATTTTTTAAGTCGCCCTAAAGTTCTGTACAGCAAGCTTTTTTAAAATGACAATTTTTTTGTAAATCTGTTGTGCCAAGATAAGCACTTTAAAAAATAATAATAGTAATAAGGAAAAGAAAACAATTAAGATGCATTCCCACAACCAAAAACTCCCTGAAGGGAAGATGTGAGTCACCAACCGAAATGTACCCCATCTCAGCCCATAATCCCCCACAGGCCTAACCATGACATCAAAGACGCAGGCTTCGGTTTTTATTTCCCAGAAAAAAAAAGTACAAAAATGTGCTCCAGTCTCCTCGTGAGACAAAACATTGTGCAGCAGTCCAGAGACAATTGAAACAGGTTTTGTCTGACTTTTTTCTTATGAATGAAAATCAAGTTTGTGCACAAATTAACATGAGGTCATGTGTGAAAATACAACAAATTCTAGTTCTGTTCTGAGGGTGTTGTTTTTTTGTGGGTGGCCTGAGATTTATATTTGGTAAAATTATGAAAAGTGATCTCTATATCACTGATGCCAGATGATACATTAAACCCTGTCACAAGTCAGCACAGATGACTGTGTTGTTACAGCAATAGTAACAGGTAGTTGAGAGACTTGTGACATGTAGAAACAGTGAAAAGGGAAACGAAAATCTGTGAAGCAAAACAAAATGTAGCATATAAAGAACTCATTAGAATGTGACTGCTCAGAGCAAGTAAAGCACAACCAGTGCTACACCAGACCTGGAAGTGAAGGATGATGGTCCATATCAGCCCAAGGGTCAGTTTTGGATTTCCATCTGCAATGTCGTCATTTCTTATGTTTACCAGTTTCACCTGTCAAACAATGAGATCTGTGTTAACCAGTGAAATCTTATAAGACCAGGGTTTTCATCCAGGAGTCCACAGACACCCTGTGGGTCTAAAAAGATACTGCAAGAGGGAAATGGAATGGAATATAAAACAAACAAACAAAAATAATGACTTTTCTAAACATCACCTCATGATCAATAATGCAATAATAGGCTTTCATATTTTTAATTAAAATATAGCTATTATTATTAATATTTTTCTATTTATTTTGTATTATATCCCTAATGCTAAATAGTAAAATCAATAAATAAATGAAATAATGGCTAATGAGGTGTTTGGTTCACTGTACCTGTCTGTGTCTGAGGAAGTCCAGTGCGATCTGTACATTCTGTAGTTTGTGAAAGCGCATGCGACCCTTCTCTCTGGGCTGAAAAATAAAATAAAATAAAAATTATATAATTGCATTAACTAAGCAAACACAACACTGACTAAAGTAGGGATGCCCCAATACAGAAATATTATAATAATGTCTCGTCCATTTTGAAAAAATACACAAAACGAGACCAGAAGGTGAAAAAGAACATCCAAACATTTTATTGTACAGTAAAAACTGCTACGCACTTTTAAAATGCATAGAAAAAAAATGGACATTTAATTGGACATTTCTGATATCAACCTACACAGGAAATGTAAAAAATTATTATGGCCAGTAACAGAACAAATTCACTATTTCTTTATTTGACTATTCTTTGCACAGATATCTCCCAATTTCATTAACTATAATCCATTACCTGAATCCAAATACACCACTATGTCAAAATGTGGACAAAATGCATCAGCACACAAAAAGAACATGCAATGATAATTGACAATCAGTCATCACAATTAATAGCCAATCAAAAGCTAAGCTGTCCTATGAGCCAGGCTCTTACTGGCATGCAGTGCATGATGTCACTTAGGATTTCAAAGGATCTCATGTCTGCAAACATGAGAAGACATGAATCAATGCATAACTAAAAAGAATGTTGAATACTAAACTGACATACATTATGTCAAATTCCTGAAAGCCTGTGGTTAATGATTCCCTGGACAGTGAATGCAGTATATTCTGTCATCGCAAACATTTGAATATCCACCCTGATTTTTCTTAGTCAAATAGTAGCATAATCTATTTACATTTTAAATTGAATATTTTCGTGGACGTGGGGGGAGGACAGCACTGTGAACAAGCGACATGACAAAGGAAGTGACATCATGCACAACACATTTCCCCTGGCAGTGACACATGCCACGCCCCTTACCGGGGAGGCGAGCCGGAAATTTTCAGACCCAACTCACCAACCGCGAATTCCTGCCAACGTCTCGCTCCCTCGGCTACCACAGCAAGAGCATCGCAAGATAAAAGCAAAGGCAAAGGGGTCAAGGTCAGGGCAGAGGTGAGCAAACAGGAAGTTGAAAAAGGAATGGTCAAGAGGGTCAAACCGATGCAGAGTTGAAACTGAGGCAGAAAATGTCAGATTGTTAATGTGTTAAAAAAGTGAGACGCAATGCAAAAGAGACACAGTCACAGCAGAAGTCATAAGGATGGGGAAATGTAAGGAGACATTCGTTTCTACCAAAACATTTCTGTATGTGTGGTTTCCTCCACTGCTCATACAGATCTGAATGCCACGTGTCAACCACTGACGCATGCAAAACAAATCTGAGGGACACGACTTTAAGGGTGTTAAACTACATACCTATCCAATCAGATGCAGATTTCAAGGGGAAAATTATTTAACACAAACTATAAGGTCTATAAAGCAAAGGAGGACATAGGAAGAGGAGGGGCTTATATTAAAAGAGCAGATCCAGGTAGTGAGAGTGAGCCTTGCAAAAGCAGAATTTCAGATCGATGTTTGGAACTAGGTTTTGAATTGGGTTGTGGATGGAAAATCCGATCCCAAATTAGCATGAACTTACCAATGTCTCTCCAGACAGCACCTCCAGCAGCGAGATGAGGCTGTGTCCATCTCTGAGATCCTCGTACAGGTCTGTGATGTGTCGCTGGGCCTGAATAAGATAGGAAATCATCATTACTAATTATGAAAACTGTGGAAGACTACATGTTTAAGATAATATTATGCTATTTAATACCACAGTTCTTTGCAATAATTGAGTATAATAGATTAAATCAAAGCTGTTCTTTTGAACTTTATATTCATTAAAATGATTGACGGTTCCATGAAAACATTAAGCATTAAACATTAATAATAATAATAAGAAATGTTTCTTGAGCCCCAAATCAGCATATTAGAATGATGACACTGATGACTGGAGAAATGGCTACTAAAACAGATTTGCCATCACAGGAATAAAATATTTGAAAATGGAAAACAGTTATTTTAAACTGTAATAATATTTCTCGAAATTAAATGCAGCCTTGGAAGCATAATGATCTTTTTACATGATTGAATGGTAGTGTATTTAAAATAATTTATGTCCATATTTTATCTACCTAGTTAAATACGTTAACTAGTTTTTTGTTGTTGTTATTTTATAATGCCCATCTGACTTTTTGCAAATTTTTTAAGTTTGTTGTGCATCCATTTTCTTCACTTGAGTTCAGATATTTACAGTCTTAGTGACTAAAACAGAGATTCCCTACAAAAAAAGGGTTCTGAAACCCAAAAAATCCTGTTTTGTAAGCATTGAACCTACAAACAGAGCAGTTTTGCTGTGGAAATTATAGGCAAATGTAATTTGAAATGGCTTTCCTCACCAAAAATAAAAAATTAAAATAAAAAAGCATACACAGAGCAGTTTTAAACATGAGAATTAACATCACAGATTTATTCAAAACCACTATGGGATTTTAATAATTACAAAAAATGTTTCAGAAAAGTGAAGTTAGTTGGTTCTGTGCAATTAAAACCATACATTAGTTTGTGGGCCAATTTATCTAATGATACTCTGTTTCCTGTTGACAAAGGAAAATAGCTAGGGGCTAAAACAGTAAACATAGAAACTACTAAAGGAGACACAGAACCAGGTGTTAACACATCTTAAGTGTTAGAAAACTGCATTTCATGCAAGGAAGTCAGGAGAATGTGTATGTTAGCTCTAGGTGCAGATGTAGGAAGCTCCATACAGTGCATGTGAAACCCATGCAGGTAATAACAGAAGTCAATCTGCAAAGGTGTGATCACAGACACCACCTACCTCTGCCTTCCAGTGCTGACAGAGAAAGATGGAGGAAAGGATGGAACATGGAGAGATTAAAAAGAGAAAGGTTGGAACAGATGGGATATACAATGAGAACGCTATGACAGAAAGACAGTGAGAGAGACAGTGAGATACTGTATAACAGTGAAATGAACACAGGCGACACATACAGTTTGTATTAGGGGTGAATATATCCTTTAAATATTTTGTTCATTGCATCAAATCTTTAAACAAGTCTACTGATAACAGAAACCATTATTAATATACTTGTTCAGTTTTAATATTCAAACATGAAGCAACAAATCAAATATGACAGAGCATGGCACACTTGGAGCAAAGCATCAATACTAAATTGTTTTTGTATTTAATTTAAATAAGTCAAAAATAGCAATGAAACATCACTGACACATCTGCTGAAACCATCATTTTGGCAACTCGTTCTTAATAAATCTTTTTAATCTTTAAGGCTGATCCTCTCTGTGCCCAGTTTGAAAGGAGAGACGGTAAGGCTTTGCTGGCGTTCAGGTTTCCATCCCAAACAGCTGCATCCAGATGAGAAGGATTTCCTTACAGCACACAAACAACCCACAGCAAAGCCTCTGACTCCACTGAATAAACCCTTCATCTCCTCGGAGGAAGGAAAATCAGTCTAACACAATCCAAAAACTAACAGAGCTTTAAAAGAAAAGCTCTGCTTATAAAAAAAAGAAGAAAAAATGCAAAACTGAAATAAGTACGTTGTAATGTCATATTAATTTATTAATTCAATTTATTTTGATAATAAAACTTAAAAAAAAAAGTAAAGTCTGATAAATATCAAAGTAAATGTAAAGATCCTTTAGATTTTAAAAAGATATTTGTACACGTGCAAGAGTGAAATACTTTCTACCTATATCCTTGATAAGTTACATATTCTTGTGTTTTTTTTTTTTTTTTTTCATTTTCTTTAGGTTGGATAACAAAAGCAGCCAAGGAGAACATCAGGATTTTATATTCAATATTATATATATATATATATATATATATATATATATATATATATATATATATATTCACACCTTTGCCTTGACTTCACTGCAGTCATGCAGTGTGAATTAAAAGAATATAACAGTAAAAACACAAATATTGTTTTAGCAGCATTTCAATGAATAAGCTCGTAAAAGCTGAATCTAAAATAAGTATTAAAGATTTTAAAAAGTGTTTTTTTTTATAGTTTAGGATGGAGTTTAACATAACATCTCAGTAAACTGCAGTAAACTGCAGTATCACAGTAAACTGCAGCATCACTTTTGTTGCTTTCTTTTTTTGTGTGTGGGGAGGGTAAACCGTTGTTTTACCAATTTTAAATCTAAAGATTGTAGATTTTGGGGTGGAGTTTCGTACCACATTTTGAAACACTTTCTTTTCAAACTGGCACAACTGTTTGTGAAAAGCGGTGCCTGTGGGCCAGACTGTTGGATGAAATCCAAGCGGTACCAAGAAAACAATCTGTTTCTTTGGGGATATAAAATGAGGCCAGATGTTGATGACTCATCCTCACACACTCATAAATAAATAAACAGCACCTTTCAGCAGTGCGGTGTACTGGGTGTGTACAGGATGATTATTCAGCTACTCCACAGCAGTAGCAGTTACACACACTCACCATATGTTTTCAGATATAGACAAACAAACTAAACTAATGTCTGTTCTTCCCATTCTCTCTCACACACACTCCTATCATTTTCACACTTAAAGCGTCAGAAACTGTTATTTTCCCTGTAATGACAGACAAATAACTATGTTCTCTGTGCAGTGTGCTAAGAGTTTCCAATCAAGCGGCTGTCACCACGGTCATTTGTAGATACTGCACAAGTCTTCTACAAAACAAGTCTGTGAGATAATAGATTGACAAAGTGGCAATCGGTGAAGGGCAAAACAAATATACTGAATGCATGACTCTCTTTGAATGTGTGAAAACATAGAATAACTGTGTATACTTTGAATTCCCTCTATTTGTGTGAAGGATAATACCTTCATCAGATGCTTGTTCACCCATTTTGTGAAGGTCTTTTTCTGTACTCGATCTCGTTCATCTGTAGAACACAAAAAGACAATTTTTAGTTAAATTAAATCAAATCAGAGAGATGCACTGGAAACCAGTAAATGTAATACAACATACTAATGGAAACTTCTGAACAAACCTATAGTTATCTTTGGAATTAGCATAAGTTTTTCATCATATTTGCTTTGATCAAAATATTTGCATTTGATCTTTTATTTTAAACTAATACTTTTACTTTTATTCACAAAGGATGCTTTAAATAGACTTTTTTAAATCATGGTTTTAACAGAAATTTTCAGCCGCGTTCAACATTGATAATAATAAGGAATGTTTATTTAGCAGCAAATTAGCATATTAGAATGATTTCTGAATGATCATGTGAGTAACGATTGCTGATAAAATTCATCTTTGCATCACAGGAAAAAATAACATTTTAAAATATATTAGTATAAAAAGCAGTTATTTTGAATGTTAATAATATATTACAATAATACTATTTTTACTGTATTTTGATTAAATCAAGGCAGCCTTGGTGAGCCCTTCAAATGCATAAAAATATTGTACCAACCCAATATTTTAAACAACAGTATACGTTATGAAGCATAATTAAAATGTCTAATTAAAATGTCTTCTCAATGGTATTTATCATGACCCAAAATTGTGCGGGCTCATTTTATGAACATCCTGTGCATATTTATCTACTATCTATCTACTCATCTGAGCACCTAGAAAACATTCCACAGGTGAACTGACTTAAGCTCTTTACACTGTAGTTAAGTGACTACTTAATTTGAAAGTTTTTCAGTTCTTAGTTTGTGCGTCTATTTTCTTCACTTGAGTTCAGATATTTGCAGGTCTTCATGACTAAACCAGAGAATCCCTAATGACGAAAAAAGAAAGATGACTTGAATCTTGATGCTTCTGAAAAAAAAACATGACTGACTCCTTTACTGGCACAGTTTTACTGTTGCATTTGCTCCTCAATTTGTTCAGAAGCTTTCAATTGTTCCACATTTACCTTTACGTTCATCTTGAATTACCATCAACAATGGCATCAAACATTTATGTGGAAACTCGCTTAAAGGCGTGCTAAAGGAGTGCAGTGTTCCAGAAGTACTACTACCTGAACTTAGTGGGATTTACAATGAACTCGTAAAATGTAAAACAACTAATATAAGAGAGTGATTCAAGAAATTCAGTATAATGGCACTTTCAGGTCCCATTCTGACTTTGAGATGATAGCACACTTGAGCTAGCATGAAAGAGAATTGATGAGAATTCAAGTGGAGCTGTAGTTAAAGAACACTTGGAGAAGAACACCTCATCACAAGATGAACCACTAAGCCTGAAGAGATTTCTGATGACCAGCAAACATGACAAATCTCAAACTTGTGATAAGGCCTGCAAAGTTCCGTTTTCATCACCATTTCATCAAAACATTGAGCTAAGATGCAGGAAAGCTGGTTTTAACAAAACAACTGCAGGGAACTGGATGCATGTTGTTGTTCTGTCATTCGGTTGCCATGGCAGCCACGCCAGTCGGCATCACCACCACATCACTTCCTGTTTCTTAAACCTCGTGCTGTCATGAAAACCAATTCCTGTGACAGCGTAGTGACTCATTGTATGAAGTATTTTATGAAACGACAAACATTTATCTAGTCAGCTAAGAACTGGGCAATCTTATATTGCAGTTTTACATAGCAAGCAGCATAAAACACATAAACACAGATCATTTTCTAACACAAAATTCAGAAGCATGTGGAGACATGAAACGACAAGATGATGCATCTGTTTACTGAGCGTCTCTTTAAGTCACAGTAATGATTTCAATCAGAAAGCCGATCTCAGAACAGCTCTAAACTACCTGAATGGTTGCACAGGTCAAAGGCCGGATAAAAGGGGCACTTAAAATTCCAAGCAAAACATCAACAGACCTGTGCAGCCTCATAATGAAAAGGTAACGCCTATCAGCATATCTTGGGCCACCATAAAAACCTAGCTAATGTTCCATGCCACAGAACCAAACCAAAGCATAGCATAGGAACGCATAGCTTGAGGGAACAGAGTTTTAGTACATGAAGCAATGTGTCAGTGTAAATTATAGTTAAAAATCTAGAACATTTACAATGTTTGAGCTGTGCTGTACCCAAACCATGACCTCTTTTCCGACATGCCATGCATGTGCACACTAGACAACAACCCAGATTTGGGATCCGCCTTTGCAATGGACCCTCCCTTTGAAGCCCCAAAACTTCCAGTTGACATATTAAACTTCTTATTATTGGTTGGAAGTTTACAAATTCATTTCACCTGTCCAGAAAGGGCCAATTATGATGCAGAATGATATCTTGACTGCATAACTGATTGCAGAACATAACAAAAGAAGCCCAAAATATGTGCCAAAAAATACAAAAATTAAGCAACATAAAAAAAAATCTAAATCCAAAAAAGACACCTTAATAATGTATAATTTACATCATACTTAAGAACTTATTAATAAATATTGTAGAAAGATTAAATAGGATATAAAAATAGATTTAATGTCTAATAGCTAATATTAAGTATTCAAACTGAGAATTTCCTCTGTACCTTTTCTTTCATCCATGGCCCTCAGCATCCCCTGGTAATAACCTTCATCCGTGAAGACAGCGTCACTGCCAACACTGTCTGTGGAGTATGTTCTGTAACCTTGATATACAGCCATTCCTGTACTTCTGTTCTTGCTGCAAAACCACAGTTTCAACCACCTGAATGGTTTCTTTTCACCCGGTCTGCTGTTTCAGAAAGCAAAAGAGAAGATCCATGCAGGCGAGTGGGTGTGTTCCAAGCCAGCTCTTTTCGCCCTCCCTTTTCTTCCCCTCGAGTTCTGTTCCCCTCTCTACCGCTTTCTTATTTTTTCCCACTTCTTGATAAATACCTGCCTTTAGGCTATAAATTCAAAGGTAGCTCTCATTTTGAAGGGGGTTCTCTAATTTTGTGGTTGGAAAAAGTGTGAAAACGCACACACAGCAAAAAAAAAAAAAAAAAACTAAAAAAAAAACTTTGTGGCAGACCAAATGTTGATGGTGTACATGAACAATGAGAAAGTCAGTAAAAAATGAAAACCACAACAATAATATTTTTTAAATATAGGTATTACTTCTACTCAAAGCCACACATTTTTCACATACTTTGAAAATGGTTAACTATCACCGCAGCTCACATCTGCAAATACCCTGTAACAAGGGAAGCAGCTGTCCTGGGAATGTGACCACTGAAAATAAGTCTGAACACGGCACAAACCACACTAACACGTGTCCTAAGTAATTCGTCTGTCCACACTGAAAGCAAAATGTCACCACAAAGTGACCAAACTGCCATCAATCAGAACATATTTGAGGGTAAATATACAGAACTTTGAACCAATAACATTGCATTATGGGTGGAGTTACTCCATGTGACAAAGTAGGAATAGAACCCTACCAACTTTTTGACTTTGCCATGGTCCTGTGGCTGGTTAGCATAAAAACTTTACATACTATAGAATGAGCAACTTGTTTTACTGTAGAAGCTAATCTGGTAGCATGCAATAGAAATGAGCCACCATCTAAAGCACCAGGGAGAAATATCAGAACTAGGGTCTGTTTCCATCTGGGTATTCCATCTGTTTGGGGTGGGAGGAAGGATTTGGTGTTCCACCAACAAGGAAATCCCACTCATGAGGGAAAATGTGACTAATTTCAGGAGTCACACAGAAAGGCTCTTGTAGTCTCAAGTAGGAGGTTCAGATTTTCAGTGTCAGGAGTTGCTGCTGTTCTTTGATTGATGTAGATAGACACAACAAAGACATTATTTCATGAAGTCCTGCCAAAGTCACCGCAGACGGACAAAAATAAGGCTGAACACAAGTGAACCCATGTGCGTGTGTGCTTGCAGTAAATGTATCTCTATCGATCTCTCTTGCCCCAAACAACAGACTATTTTATCAGATGAACAAAATGACCTTCAAGATGTGAATAACTAGTCTCTTGAAGTGTGTGTGTCTGAATATTTGAGACCACTGGAAGGAGTGAGAGTAGTCATAGTATTCCTGAGTGCACATGTGTGACTGGATCTCCCTAACTTCAAAGACTATCCATCTCTCTCTATCGTGGACAGGATGGCAAGCAGATAGCAGGTACTGTATGTAGGATTCTTTGTATTGCAGCTTGGGGCCGTCGCCTGTTTGGGCTTGAGCTGGAAGACTTGCTGCTGTCACATTTCTGATTGGAGACAGCGCTAGCAAAAGCCACTAACAGTGTTTTATTCCGTTTACAGCTGCGCAATGAAAATCAGATGAGAAAAAAAAAGAAAGGTAAAGACAGATCTGCACACAGGAAAAAACAATGAGATCTGTGCAGTCTGATTAAAATCTTCAGAGTCAGATATTTAAATGAATCATTCACAAACTTCCACGTTATCTGTCGGATTCATTTTGATGAATGAACTCACTGTCTGTCAGAGGTTTTTACTAAACTGACATCTGACCCACTGAACTGAATCTCAAGTTGTCAATACTTTTCTTGTGTTCCACTTGTAATAAATAAAAAAAACTATTACTGTATATTTAAGGTTTGTGAGAATTTGAATTTTATCAGTGTAATGACTATATGAACATTTAGTTAGAGATCAATAAAATGTAAGATACATATTTAGTGCAATTACTAAAATTTGTAACCGTAAAAATATTTTACCTTGCCTTACATGGCCTTTATACGTTAAATAACTACTAAACATTCAGGAAACCTTTAGACCTATGAACCTTTTTTAATTAAAGTATTTTAGAGCCAATTGAAAAGAATTTGTCCTCTGATTAATTGCTTAGTCCTTCTGCAAGTCAGACAATATATCAGGGGTAAGAAAATAAGAACAGGTACCAGATATATTTGACTTCAGGCGGTATAAGAGCACTATAACAAAACACAGACCAGATACTCATTTATTTCTTCATACAAACACACCAATCACACGAGGCAAATCCTCCAGCTTATGAGCGTGCTGTGGACATGTAAAGAGGAAAAGGGCACAGAGTGCAACATTTTGCAGGTTTTACAAATAGTGCCAGATTCTGCAGGCATTGAACTTTTACTTTCTCTTAAGTGTCTTTGGGTCAAACAATACAATGATTACTTAAAATATTTATTCATTTCTATAGTAAAGAACATCTCTGAGTAAATAAAACTCTTAATAAATGAAAAAAATAATAATACAATAATAATAATAATAATAATAATAATAATAATAATATATATATATACTTTTTCAATTAATAATTAAATTGCACGTGTGTGCATTTGGAAGTTTTTCATTGGCCATAATAACCATATTATGCTCCATAAAATTCTATAAATATAAAATATTGATCTACGACAACCTGTAAAAAAAAAAAAAGATAGAATAAAATGTCATTTTAATTCAATTAGTAATACAAACAAAAATGCTATTAGTAATATTGCTAATTACATAAATAATTACATTTTATAAAATTACATATCGTACACATATTCAAATGAGATTGATTTGTTAGTTATTTTTTGTGCATCTACATCTTCTTAGTAAAAAATAAATAAAATACTTTCTCTAAAATACAATTCCTAACAGTTCAAATGCAGTTATTTTAGTTGAAAAAGCATGCAAAGACCGACAGTTTTGTGACCGATTCAGAGGGAGCTCTGAAATCTTCCGTAGCCCCAAACTGTCAATCACACATTCCTTCAGTTTAAGCACCTACTATGAACATACATTCAGGCAGTAACTCATCAGACACATAACACCGCTGCTCCTCACAATGACTTGCAATAGCTCTTAAGACAGGTTCACATCAACGACCACTCCTCCAACAGCCAGTCAGACTTGTGAGAACATGTTCTAGATCAACAAGAATGAAACACCAGCAAAAATGTTCTTGTCCACCTTCCCTCGTATACTCACATTCACACTTATGTGACAGACCCTGGTTTATAGTGTAAAAATAGTCTGGAAAACTATAAAACTAGATTTAGGTTTTAGATAGAAACAGAATACTTGTGATTTTTTTCAAAATAATCTTATTGGGCAGATTTTAGAGAAGGGTGGGGGGAAAAGTGTTACATACAAATAGCATTGCTTTGGTAACTGGAACAGCATGGAAATAAATACTTTAGGAAAAAGGTTTGTGAAGCCTAACTATATGTCTCCCTCTTGTGGTCACCATTCCAGTTGGATAGCGCAAAAAGAATCAAACCGCTTTATTATCACATAATTCATGAAAGACAAAGACCATCATTCATAAATCATTTCTGCGCATATATCTTTGTACACTGGTGTTCCTCACAGCTGGCCATGTCAAAACGTTTTCCGGCAGTCACTTAGTTTCTGTTGAATATGAAAGCTGACTAAGTTACTGAGGCAACAGACCCAAACATACAGAAGCTGTGAGTTAGAAACAACCCGACAATATTTTCAGAGTCATTGCGGTTTTGGTCCAGTGAGGCGCACTTTTCCAACAGCAGATGCGTAGATGCAATTTTTCCTCTAACAATACTCACATATGTTTATAGTTAGTGAAACAGCACATACTTGTGCTTATTAAATAAAGACATAAACAAGTCATTTGTATTTATAGTTTTTAATTATTTAAATGATGTACTGTATATAGCCTAGGCCTAAACATGGTCTTTGTAGATGTACGTGTGTGTATAGGCTATTATATACTATCTTATCTTCATTTATACTACAAGTCAATTATATTCACACACAGGCTACACATTTTATCTAATTGAAATATCAGATAAGCTTTAGAAGGAAGAAATCGGAAACTATTTCCTCAATTAACAATTAATATAAACATAGACCTATCTACAATATCTTTTTTTTTTTCAACTACACATTTTTTTTTTTTTTACGAAAAGTGACAAACTGACTTGATTCAACATAGGCTATGTAAATTTAGTAAATTGGAAAAAAGCAAAAAGATACAGTAAATTACATTTTTAGCATTAATGTATTAATTTATAATATGTTTATATAAAAAATAATAATTTAAAGCACATATTTTATGTTCTTTGAATAAATATGTTAGTTCTGGTTCTCTGACTGGATATAGCTAAGTTCAGAGTAGCATACTAGTAGGCTATATTACTACTACTACTACTTCTACATCTCGCTCCAAATGGGTTTCTCTCACATGCGAAAAGTGACCTGGAGTGGATCTGGAGTGATTGCAAAACGCGCACATATGAATCACTATTGCTTGTTGTGTGATGCCGCTGTAATATTCAATATAGGTTATATATTTCGAGAGCAATTATAATATTAATAATTATAAAAGGAAATGTTAGATGGAACGTTTAAAGTTGTTAAGTAATTATTAAACTGCGGGACACTTCTGTTATTACTTAAATGTTATACCAGTTAGCCTAGCCCATTAATAATTAGCTACACTGTTTTCACCCTGAATACCATCAAAATATAAATAAACTATCTTTAAAAGACACACATGACGGGACGGACGTAAATGTTTATACAAATGGCACAAAACAGGTTGACTCTACTTATACCCCCCACCCCCATAATTTAGGGACGCGCGCGCTCACACAGAGTTATCGCCCCCTAAATCGAACTCCGCCTATTCGCCTGAACCACATCACACGGCAAAAATCGGTGCTTCCGCGCATCAGCACCTACCTGCACAGCACATGCGGCTGTATAAATGCGGTCCGACTTCACCCCAGCTCATCTCGTGAATGTAGTTCCCGCGTCCGTAAATCACATCCAGGCTGAATATAGCGAGACACGGCGCAGCTGCCGAGGACATGTCACCCGCGCCAGCCATGATGCTCGCTGTGGAAAAACTGTTGCGCTCCCTCTGCGGTTGAGCTTAGTTCCCGAAACTCTGTATCAGCCTCACACGCTTGGATTCATTTGTTTTGGGGCTGAAAAAACGAATGGGCGTCTCACTGGGAAAGCAGTGAAAGCATTAATCTCAATAACTAGCCCAACCCATCGCGATGTGTTTGAAGCTGCGCGCTCTCTGCTGCTCGAGCTGCGGGACAGACTCTTCTCCCGGACTTCCATTGAAATGTGATTCCTCCCTTTAGGGCTATTAGTCGCTTTTACTGATCAAGACAAATAAACTCACTTTTTTATATATATAGATTTACATTTAGCAAATACAATCACAAACTTTATAGTGTTTTTTTTTTTTTTTTTTTTAAAGATTCAAAATAGTTGACTTGATACAGGTACATAGCTATATACTGTAGGTAGGCTATAGCTACAGTTCTGGCTAGAGGCACTAAAAGACAATTTTGGTAACGTGAAAAGAACCTCACAGCTCCCATTAACACTAATGGAAAGACCCTCCTGAACTTCATTGTGAAATTCTAATGGTGATATATTGCTGTTAGGCAACAAGCGTCAATTAATTTGAAAATAAATCATGTTTAAAAAGCAAAGTGCTGTAAAGCAGAGACAAAAACAGCAATAAAAATATGAAAAACATTGCATAATGACAATTAAAAAGGGGTAATATTCAGAGGAACTTCCACTAATGCTGCTATTACCGTTTTTTGTTTAGTAAAGATTTTCAAACCGAAATGAGTTTTAGCTACAGGAAGTAGTGTGGTTTTGATGTGCAAGACTTTCTTGCAGTGCAGGTTATTCAATATTTGAATAGGTATGCAAACAAAGGCAGTGTCGGTACAGGTGGGAAATGTTGAGCTGGCAATGCGGTTGTGAGATGACCTCACGTTCAATAGAAAGATGAATTCAGGTTTTCACCCATCTACACTTCCAACTCACAGCATTCACAATGCATTTTCTTTTCTTCATGAGGGCTCACAAAAGAACAACATCACCTCAGGGAATTTCTTCTTTCCCAGCTTCTGGCATCCTCACTGGAGATATTATTGTGTTTAAATCTACTTATTGTGAAGAGCTATACTGTCATACAAATACTTGACTTTAAAAGCCACTGAGAATGAATGATATAATCCATGCATATAACGAATCCAAATATATGGGGTGGGTAACAAAACAGACTTTGACTCAAACCAAAAGCCTTCATAATCACGAAGACGACAGTAAATATTGTGATGTTTGTGAGTCATTCAACATAGGAACTTCATTTAAAGGAATTCCTCACAGTTGACTCAATGAAAGAAAATCTGACTCACTCACTTTGTACATTACATCTGCAACACAGGAAATTTGAGCTTCTGTGGTCTTGTGTACGAAAAGATCCACTTTTACACCAAGAATACACAGCGCTATAGTACAACCTTACAGAGAAAAATACATTCTGCTCAGTTTTTCATTCCATAGACTTGTTATTCCACCTATAAAAAAAAGAAAAGAAAAGAAAAAAACACGACTACATGCTAAATCTATAATCTGTCTCGCATTGGGATTGATATGCAACATAAGGTAGGCATCGATAAACCAAAAAGACTTCAAAAAGTGTTCAGAAAAGGAAAACTATTTCATTCAGATCTATTTAATCTATATGAAAGTCTACATATAGTTCCTGGATGCTTTTCTGACTGCCTCATGCTGGCAGTTTAACTGGCTGCAAACAAAATATGGTGCTTATCTTCCAAAGAACTTGTCTAACCATCAGAGATCATGGGTAAATGAGAAATATGTGATGCATTGAAAGATATTTGACTGTTTCGATTTTTGTGAAGATAAGGGAAATATTATATATAATAACAAACTATATTACCTGGGTGTGGTCAATGGGAACACTACACTCGGCATCATGTAAAAGGTCAACTCCCCCCTAAAGACTTACTTGGTACACAAAAAAAAAAACTGTATGCATAATAAAATAAGTCTGCACCTTATGACCAGGTCTATCAAATGTGTAAATGTAATTCCACAAAATGGGACACTCTTGCCTACTTCAAATTTTAAAATCACCCCTTCAAAATATGTTTCAGCCATGTTAAACTAATTATATCATATCCTGGAATAATAATAATTCAATTTTATACAAACCTTCTCCTATTTTATTTTTATTAATTTAATTGTTAAGAGAAAGATTTAACTTTTAACTATAATTTTAGCAAAGTTTTAAAATCATGGCAATTTTTGAAACTTTTGCAAAAGAGATAAGCACTTTTTCATTGAAAAGAAAAAGTCTAAATATTTATATATCTGTTCAAATTAAAATCTTTAAAGGGGGGGTGAAATGCTATTTCATGAATACTGAGTTTTTTACACTGTTAAAGAGTTGGATTCCCATGCTAAACATGGACAAAGTTTCAAAAATTAAGTTGTACGTTTGAAGGAGTATTTTTGTTCCCAAAATACTCCTTCCGGTTTGTCACAAGTTTCGGAAAGTTTTTTTCGAGTATGGCTCTGTGTGACGTCAGATGGACCGGAATTTCCTTATATGGGTCCTAGGGCACTTCTGCCGGAAGAGCGCACGCTCCCTTATAACGAGGCTGAGCACAGACATTTCACTGATCAGAGCGATTCACTGATCAGAGCGAGAGCGTCGCGAAAAGTCACAAAAGAAGTGTGTTTTTGGTTGCCAGGGCAAGACAACCCTGCACAGATTACCTAAAAAAAAAACAGCATTAAGGGACCAGTGGATGGAGTTTATTTTTACAGAGCATCAACGGAGTTGTGCAAGTGTTTTTGTTTGTTCCCTGCATTTCGAAGATGCTTGTTTTACAATCAAGGCCCAGTTTAACGACGGATTTGCGAATCGTTTATTTCTTAAGGATGATGCAATCCCAACGAAAAAGGGTCACGATCGTGTGTTGGAACTGCAGGCGGTGAGTAAAACTGCTTCAAATATCTCTGCCTCCTTGTTAGTGCGTCCCCTCCAATCGGAGACCCGGGTTCGAGCCCCGCTCGGAGCGAGTCCTAGCTGCTGCTGCTCTCGTTCAGTTTCAGCCTCGGGATCTGATTCTGGATCATAAATAAACGTCTGAATCTGACTGTAAGCCATGGTTTGTTTTGGATGATGGTTTTTCCCTCACGGTAATTTCACAGTTTCCACATGCTCTCAACGCAAAAGCCTACTGGCGCTCGTGATTCTTTAGCTCCGCCCACACGTCACGCCTCCAGCCGGTCGTGTTTTTCTGGGAAAAATCGGTACAGACTATCTTTCTCTTATGAATATAATAAAACCAAAGACTTTTTGGAGTTATGAAGGATGCAGTACTACTCTATAGGTACTCAAGATTAACAGGATATTGAGTGAAAATGAGCATTTCACCCCCCCCCTAACAGAAAAGTTATTAAAAATGATATTAACTGTATAAAGGACATAAAGGTTAAAGTATTATTATGCCAGCTAAGGATATGCGTTGTGAGATTTGCTCAGGGATCATTTGAGCTAACACATGTTTGAAAGCCCAGAGTCGAGATCTTCATGTAACTCAGTGGTATGAGCGCGGGTGTTTTGGCTGTATCCAGGATACACACATCACTCACAGAAAGTAAAACTGGTGGCACCATGTGAGCTGCAGAGGAAGAGTGTTCTTAATGTAAACTGGATATGGTGAATGGTGAAACTTGCCACAACCGGCTGACGTTCAAAGGCAACCTTACAGCTATCCTTTACTATGGCCAGTGCTCTATAAGCACTGCAACAAAACAACTTTCAGAGATGAAAGAGACCACAGCCGACCTAGTTTCAACTGGCACGCGACTGAGTCTCTAAAAACTGACACAACCTTTTGTGTAATCCTTATCGCTTGCTTCTGAAGCAAAGAGCAACTGCTGGCACAGTCACCACAGTTCACCTCATACAACCCCAAGTCAGTACACCAAGAAAAGGGAAAGTACATAGTGGGGTTTATAGCTTGAATGTACACTGCCATTTGAAAATTTTGAAACTGGTAAGATGTTTGTGAAAGCATCTAAAGAACCAATTTAATTGATTTACAAGTAAAAAACAGTAATATTGTAAAATATTATTATAACAAAAAATATATATATTTTATATTATAAAATCTAATTTATTGCTGTGATTGCAAAGCTAAATTTTCAGCAGTCATTACTCCACTCTTCAGTGTAAAATTATCCATTATTAATATTTATAATGTGCAGATTTGTCGCTAAAGTTCATCACTTATAATTGTGCTTCTTAATTTTTTTGTGGAACTGTGACTTTTTTTTAAGGATTCTTTGATAAATAGAAAGTTTAAACGAACAGCGTTTATTTCAAATATAAATATTTTGTTACATTATACACATTTTTACTGTCACCTATGATAAACTCATACTTCCTTGCTGAATAAAATCAATTTATATCCCCAAACTTTTGTGTACCGTAGTATACAATACTACACTCAGAAATAGCTGAAATGATATATCTATTATGGACAGAGAAACAACTCATAAGATCATTTTAACAAACAAGCATCTTGAACTAAAACATTCACTTCACAACACAAACTCGAGTTTCAGGTTTACGAGACTACAGGAACATGCAAGCTAGTGATCGCTGCCCAGGTGTCTCAATGCAACGTAACCTGCCCTCCAGCACAACAACCCTCATTTACCAGTCAAACGAGCCCTGAGTACACATAACGCCCAAAGGCCACACCCAGTCCCGATGGACAGATTAACAACAGAATAATAGTGAATTATGCTGATAATGTGACGCGCAATTAAACTATTCCATCAAAGAATGATTAATCTGTTTTTTGCGTCTGCAAAAAATAATGTGCGTTTGTGACTCCACTTGTATCCATATTATTTGAAATGATTTTAAACTCACAAACAGTATGTGTATAATTACGGGTTCATAAGTGCTATGTTTGCCATCTCTTATTAAGGATTCAATTCACTTCCTTTGCTGAACAAAACAGGGAGGAATTTCAAAAACATTGCCAATGAAAACACCACACCATCAAAATCAAGGCTGTCTGATAATGTTTTGTTCTTGATAACGTGAGACAGCGGCATTATTAGAACTTTTTGTTATTATGCAAATAATTATGTAAATTATGGTTTTAAAGTCAGTATTAGGTAGAGAAGGGTTTCAGGACAGTTGTTTGAAGGGACAGTACCCAAGGACACGCCCCTGAATAATGGTCACCTTTCCACACCTCTATCTATTTAAATAGACTGCCAGATAATGGGCAAGTATGAAGGTTAGGTTCAGGGTGTGTGCTTTTGCTTTCATACCTTTGGAAAAATGTCCCTGCAACCCTCACAAGATGACTAGATGATAACAGCTTTTCAGCATGTCTTACAGTACAATGCCTTAGGCTAACCCTGTAAGCACAACTGAAACCAAGTGACTTCTTCCAGACACTAAGAATAACAATTTGCATTCTCAACATACCAGTAAGATACTCCTGAATATATGAGAAAAACACTCTGTGTATCTTTTTCGAGCTAATAAAAATATTAATGACAATGCATTACGTAAAGTAAAAAGTGCTCAAACCATAGAACAAAATACAGGTTATACTACAAATGCCTGCCAGAATTGTAAATCAAACGTAAACAGAGTGGTTCAAATGAGTGAGCTTTCTCGCCATAGGCAACAGTTTGCATCTGCAACCCATCAAAAGTCACAACGTCATCATGCACTGTGCAGAACGTAAAGGGTTAACACCGTAGTTTCAACACATCAGGGGAAAAAAAGAGAGAGACAGAGAGGGAGGGGAATTGAGGGTGTGCTCCACATGTGTACAGAGAGAGCAAGAGCTCGCTGGACAAACGCGGTCCGATACTATCAGAACACTGATGCAAGACATTTTCTAGCTTTAAGCGTCTCAATTTTTTTTATTAATCTTACCTTCGTTGACTTGCTTTCTTCGCTGCATCCATCTCCACACGGCTATCAAGGTTGCCACATGCCCCAAAACCACCAGGGTTGGGAACACAGTTCCAGAAGGGTTTGCCGGCATCTGGCCTGGGATCGAGTTTGTGAGCTCCGCTCACCGGAGCAAGGCTCGAGGTGAAAGGTGAGGGAGGGTAGAGGGGGAGGTGGCTGGGGGGCTTTAAATGTACCCAGCAAAATAGTTTCTCCAAATACAAGCGCTCTATACGACAGCTGCCCCCCCTCCTTCTGTCCTTTTTTATTTTTTTCTCTCCGTCTCTCTCTCTCTCAGCCTGTGCCTCGGTGCGCTGGTAAAAGCGTTTGAGCTTCCTCCACCTCCCGCCCTCCTTTCACAACCACTCTCGCTTTGACCAATAGCTTAATTCCTGCATATTTTTTGTTTTTGCGCTCCATTTAAACATGCTTACTCACTCCAGTTCTTTCTCTGCAGTCTTATGATTTAGAATAGATCATGTTTCTGCATGGCAACTACAGTTGTTCTCTAATAATCCATTGTAGGAGCTTTTTTTCCTGTCTACTCAGGCTTGAGTCTCCATCTCAAGTTAATAATACATGAGAGAGGATTGTTTTTGGGAGTGCGCACATGCAAACACATTCATTTGCCCTCAACACCTGATAAGAGTCTGTATCTACCATACAATTACATAACATCTTATCCCATGGTTTTTCCGTCTGCAATATGTCATAAGAAAAAAACGTTTTTGGATTAACAAAGACCAACTATTTTGTTTTCCTTGTGTCTAGTTTAGTTAAAATGTATAGCTGTATGTGGAATATTAGAATTATTGTCCTAGTAGTTTCTCTCATGCATTATGTACTGTAACTCCACTGTACTTCCAGCAGAAAATGACTTCCATATGTTTTCCAGCTTCAGCCATGTGTTGTAACTTTCCAGACGCCCCTGCAATTAAAGGGCCCCCGTGCATGGACTTTCATTTCTTCAACAAAACACCAAGCAGACTGGACAGATCTATTAGACGTCCTACCAAAAAGAAAGTCAACATATTTTATCCACGGAGTGAGAGAGCTATTGCTCTTGCTGAACAAACAAATCTAACATGAAGGACGGAAAACATGAGAACATGAAGAACATAGTGCAAATATCTGCAAATGAGTATTTCTGCAAGTGCTGTGATCTTATTCCAGAATGTTTGTTTCCAAACAAATGACATGGCACACCCAAAGTCATAAAACACAGACACGCACCCACACTGCATAATCATATTAAATGACTGGAGCAATGCACAATGTAATGACAAGAAACTGTCACAAGCACTGCTGTTTTAAAACAGTAACAATGAGCCTCTTGATGATCTATTGCCATGTGACCAAGCAGCAGGGAGGTAGTTAAACACAGCCAAATAACGATGCCACAAATAGAGCCGCTGACACATTAAAAGGGACTCATGTTATGCATAGATGAGACGATGAAAGAGTTTAAAAGTAGAAGAGAATCCAGGTCAGGTATGTAGCTATGCAACCCTAAAAAACGATCACTCACTGGTTGTAAAAACTTACACATCAACACACACACACAGCATACCAGGAATAAACCTCCAGGTTCTAAATAATGGCAGGTGATATAGATAGACAGACAGACACACACACCCATGTCTGTCTATGCCAGTTCACTGGGCTGATCTACAGTAGATACTGCTGACGGACAGAACCAAAATGGCGTACTCTACAGGCCACACACTGACCTCACTTCCTTTGAGTGTGGTACAGTTTCACCTGTCATCCATTTCTATTGCACAAGACAGATGGCAGGTGAGATATTCAGCAGAACTGAAATTCAAAATGAAACATTATACACTTAGTCTAAGCTTTTAAAAATCAACAGTAACAGTAAATTGCTATGAATACAAATGTAGCAATATTAGCAATAGTAGATTGTATATTTAACACAAAATAAATATCAGACATAAAAGAGCCCTTGTGCTTCAGAAAAGCCTCCTTAACAAGGGTCCAGGTCAATGCCCATACAGCTTCAATGTATATTCACTTCTAATGTAGCCCAGAAAAAATAACAAAAAAAGGTCTTTGGTTCCAACCTACCATCGGGTCGAGATCGGCAGCAACAGCAGAAGTTCATGCTGAACAAAATTGGCCCTTCTATTGATCGCAAGCAAAATACTGACACCAACTGCTAATGCGGCACATCTGACCTCAAGACATTGTATGCTGATAAAATCCAGAGGGGCGTACAGCAGTCAGAAGATGATTTGGGGGGGGGGGCATGGAAGGAAACAGGGAGGGAGAATGAGAGAAAAAAAGAAGTGAAAGGGCAATCGGTTTTATTCGGTCCAAATGTTTTCCGCTGTGGAAACTGCATCCCTGGAACAGCAGTAAAGTTCATTATAGACTTAACTGTATAAACATAGCAAAATGAATTATTTTCTAATTTTTTAAACCCGCATGTATAACAAAGATCTCATTGTGTAATTCCTCCTTAAGTCTAAGCAGTGGGCTGTCCCTAAAGCTGCTAGAATTAGAAAATAAATGGGGACCTCAAATACTTGCAAATCTGGACTGCCAAACAATTGCAGTTCAAGTCTGCTGGGGTTTGAGAAATCAATTTTTGCAGTAAACCCTCTGTTTTTTACATTCTTAAGGGAGTAGTGGGTGCACCAATAATATTAGCCTTGAAAATAAAAACAATACATATGGAAATAGTGGTAAAATCACTAACAACCTATTGGATTTTGGTAGCTTTTTAACTACATTATTAACACCAGGTACCAACCAACCACCTTCACGACATCTAACAAGGAAAAAAACATTAGCATGCCGATGTGTGTCAATGAAAACTGCAATAAAGCAAGTCAGGTGTGTTTAGCTCAAGAGTTAAATACTCATAATCAAATAATGTAGTTTTATGTCAACATAATTAAATGACATTGGAGCAAGTTTCAGAATCAGGCTCTTAAAATCTGTATTTATTTTGGTGTCCCTTTAAATATGCAAATCAAATGTTGCCTACCTTGGCCCTTTTGGATCAAATCCTCCATGTATGATCTACCATCTTCAATCTCCATTATAGCTTGTTTAAAGCAGTTACTCTGATTTACTAAACTGAAATCACTTAGAGGACGACAGCGTTTCCCTTTTCGTCTCTCTTGCCCCGTTTGTCTTTATTTCACTCAGCAGACTGCGCTAAAGCTGGAAATACAGTTTTTGGTAAGAGGGAGTTGGCAACATCTTAGTGTGATCGTCAAGAGCACAGAAGCAAGCGTGTTTCTTGCCCATTTCAAAAGGGCAGAGAGGGGAAAAAATGAACGGACGTTAATTGGTCTCAGATCTCCTACTTTTTCTGTGTCATTTATCTGCCTGGGAAAGGAAACTTCTGGAGCAAAAGATGAATGGCTTGTTTGAAAATAATGCACTCCCCCTGACTGTAAATGCATCTCGGCCCCATGAAAATGTATGATTTAAAAGTTTGTCCTAACTTTAAATATAAAGTTTTTGTAGAAATATCTGAACAGGAGGTGGCAGTATAGAGTGGAGCAGCTGTCCTTATACTGTGAGAGGGGCGTAGGCTGCATCCTGTGCCACGACCCATGACCTCTTTGTGCTGTTTATAACTGAACCAAGATGCCAAGAAAGACCTTTGCCTTTAAAGTTCTTTAAAAACACTTCAAAGACAAGCACATATAAAATAAACTAAAGTCTTCTGCAGTCTAAATTGCATGGTAATTTTTTTTTATCAAGGATTGATTTACTATTTATCCTCTTCAAGGCAAATGTTTTCCTCACACTCCTTTAGACTTTAGGGATCTGTGGGCGCCTGTCCTTCTGGCCTCATAAATAGTCTGTCTGAGACTAGCATGAAGATTCCAGCAACCCTTTTGCCTCAGTTGTGGTGTTATAGATTTGCCGCAGGCATTTTTGTCTTTGAAAATGCAACAAAGCAGCTCCTGTCATTAATTCTTGAAAAATAATTTCCTAATAGGTCATTAACAGCACAAAAGAAAAAATTCCAGCTTAAACGGTTTCCTAAGAAAAGGTTGGTCTTTTTTTTTGTGCAATTCCTGAGTCACTATTACGTACAGAAAGCAGTAAACCTTACTTTCTTTACTATGTGCATGAGAAAATGTAATCAAGTCAGAATAAGAGAAAGACTGAAGCATGCTAAGCACTGCCATCCGAACACAGCATTTCTGAGACACTCTTTCACTGCAGACATTCTTGCTGAACAAAGTCCTGACACTTTACATATTCTTTCCATCTGATTTCTTCCAGTGATTACTGTAAATATCAGCTGGGATGGGATTTTTTTCTCAACACATCTAGTCGCATGTATTTGAGTTTCTGCCATAAGTTAACACAGATGTTCTGTATGCTTTGTATATTTTGCATAACTTTGCAAACTGGTCACACATCATTCAGTTCTTTAGAATGGAAAAGCCTGAGGCACATACACTAAAAGCATGAATGAAAGGGAGGGATCTTAACCTGACCTGCTGTTCTAGTGCAACTGAACCTGTTTATCTTATCATTCCTTAGACTTGAACAAGAAACTACAGTGTGTAGTAGTACACGTGGCACAGGTTCACTTTTTCAGAGTAAAAAAAAAGGAACAAAGCACAAAAAAAATCGTAAATCCTAAGCATGATCTGGAAGGAGTAAAGCAAATCAAAACAAAAAAACGAATGATGTTATTTCAACTTCCCGATAAAATGTTGATCTTAAAAATGAGATGTGCTTCAGGCCCCACTGCATTATAGACTCACAAAAATAAAAGACAATAACAGAAATTATGAAATTAAGCTGCCGTCAAAATCAGACTAAGCAGATTGAGTTTAGTGGATGCCGAAACATTGTGATTGGAAACTTTCAAGTGGGTTTTTCCTCTGGCATTCCAGAACCAAACAATCAAGACAGCATGTTTACACCCGAGGGGTTTCATAGTCAATAAAAGAAGAGGCAAGTGAGTTAAGTTTGTACAGAGTCCAGCACAAATCTGCACAAGGCTGGAAAATGTATAAGGAGGTGCTTAGAAGAATGCATAATAACACTTAAAAAAAAAACTCTAATTTACACAAAGAAACTCCAAGCGCGTGCTGGACATGTAAAATGTCATGAAGTAGCTGCTATATATTGTGTGGAATATTCTACGTTTCATCCAATTTCTGAGGCGCCAAATCATGTTTAACAAACAATAAAATGTATTTATGAAAACCACATCTACAAAAATCAATGTCTCCTTATCATAAATCCAAGTCTCACCAAAACAGCTAAAAGCATAATCTTGTTGCTATATGCAGCTTTCAATTAGAAATTTTTCAATTTATTAAACAAAACTGTTATTTAAAGTAATTGAACAAAATAACTAATATAATACTCAAATTAAATATACAAACATATATTTTTAAATAAAATAAAAAATGTATAATTAATTTATAAATAATTGTATTTGTTTTAGTGTGATAGATGGGCATTAATGTTTAGTTTATAAAAATTAAGATAAATTTTGAACAGATGTTTCCAAAGACACTACACACACCCCCAATTTATGAATCACTGGTTTGAATGTGGTGTTTCAAAGGCAAAATTATAAATCAGTTTCATATGGTTTATTTACGGTAAAAGCTCACTTAAATTCAAGCATGCACCAGTAATAGAGGATGTTAATTTCAACTCATAATACATAATTAAACCTAATGAAAGGTAAATGGTTCTAGTGCTGAAAGGACTGTTTTTTTTCGCTTCATCTCCCTTTAGCCGTCTCTATTATAAATACACAATCATACAGTATGTGCTAATGGATGCTGATGGAAAACACAGCTACAGCAGTCTCTCAAAGGGAAATCTAGACAATGGTGCCTATGTTTGCAGCATCTGGTGAAATATACGAGACCTTACTCCAAAAGTGTGGAAATAAACATGGTTTACAGTTAGACCATAGAAAAAAATGTTCATGGAAAAATGACATCAAGCTCTCTTAGTCTCAGGTTGGAGTGTGTTTCACATAAAGAAAATGTCAGAAAATTTCAATATTGGGATAAGGGGTAATAAAAACTTTAACCAAACTACACACTGCCCTCTAGAGTTTAATGCTGGTTATATTCTCAATCATTTAAAGTGCAGAATGAAATAAAGGAATCACTCATATCTTAATTCTCTATCACCAGAGTATGAGAGTAATAAATGCAAGATAAAAATGTTCTTGATTTCAAACAATTTCGAAATTGTCTGAGACACTTATTGTGCCTCATCTGCAGCTCATGAAGACATGATCTATTCTCCAGTTGCTCCCAACATCCCGATTATTCATTGCAGCTTCATTGACAGAAAATGAATTATCACTCACCCCTGAAATATTACACAAGGTTTATAAAAGCAGTCTGTCTTCCATTTAAATCAATGTTTCAAGACTTCAAGTTTCACAATCTCAGATTTTGGGCTAGAAAGTTATATACACCCTGCTGTAAATACCAGCATATGTTGTGTTTTGTATGCTAATATATATATATATAGACCATGTTAGTTGACTACCTTAACCGACAAAAACAAGTAAGGCTTCCTATGTCAGCTTCAAATCAGCACTATATAGCTTGATACGAACAACAATAAAGTACCAAAGACAATACCATGTTTTTGGACATATACTATAATAACACAGCTTTCTTTAAAGCACCCTGTAAATCCCATGATATATGAATATGGTAATCATTCAAATGAGGTTATATATCCATAGTTTTAGCATCAATACCATGGTACCATTACATTAATAGAGAAAACAATCACGAAAATTCATGCTAGATGGACAATATGAGTTATTTGTTGAGACTTCTGAAATGCTATTTTTGCAACAAAAAAGAAGGTTTTTATAATAAGATAAAATAAGTGTGGTTGAGAATCAATTCCCCTTGAGAAAGAGGAAAAATGTACATTTTGCAAGTGGAAACAGTCTCTCAGAAGCCAAGTCCATCTGTTAGTCATTACCCGACGCTGAAACTGATTTAGGGTGAAGCTGGGTAAACAAAAACATTGTGTAGTCTGAACCTCCGAAAGAGAAGGAGCTTAAATCACACTGATCTGCAAAGCCTCAACCATGCACATCTCATCAATCAACAACAGCATTAAACAGTTAGATACTCTTTACAAATAAACCAAAAAAAAAGCACCACCAATGAGTGGCAGTGTGCTGTTGTGCACACTTATACAGATACTGTCCGTCATTTTAGACCTCACACTTATTTGAGCATCTCTCAGACAGTAGCTTTGCCATGGAGCTACTATCTCATAGAAGGAGCATTGTAGAGAGCAGTTCATAAAACAAACTGTATGAAAGGAGCTCATTGAAAGCCTCTGGCAGATAAAGTGTTCCTAAAACTCCAGTTTCCCATCACAACTGGGGCTTCTCACGCATTCCAACGCTTGCTTTATGGGGTGGAATTTATTGCACATGGTTGTTCTCCAAAACCATTCAACACACCCCTGCACTCTGACATTATGGAGCAGTGGAAAAGAGCTCCAACACAGGACAATGAGTATGTGAACACATTCACACACAAACTTTTGACGAAACATACTACACTGCATACAAAATCTCAGGCTCAATGTCTATTGTACAGTCATACAAAGATTGTCATATATTAACACACGCTCTAAATAAAGTTAGTGAACATTGTGCAAGAAGACCAACTAGTCAGAAGGGAACTCATTCTTTAAAATGAAATCAATATTTTGAAACAAAATTCTTAACATATTGAGCAATGTGAAAACAAACTGATTTATGTTTTCAGGCAGTTTGCAGTCTACATTTTTCAACTCGCTCTCATTTACGCAACTTAAACGAATTTCATTAATTATGCGTTACTCTATTCACACCCCAATTATCTAGCAATTTTCCAATGACAGATAAGAACAGGTGTTCTTCTTCCCAATGTATTTGTCCCAAAGTGTTTTAACTAACAGCATTAAAGTCATTTTATTAATAATATAACAACAGCTATGACAATAAAACACTGCAATACCCATTGCAAATTGTTACATTTTTGTTCCATAGCTGCATTATAAAGGATTATCTTGTAAAAAAGAAGGAAATTGTATTTTTCTTTTACCCTGGTTCTCAAAAATTACTTTATCAAATATGATAAAACATGAAAACTAAATACAAATGACTAAAACAATTCCTATTTCAAAATTTAGGCTTTTTTATGAATTCTAAATGGCACACAAACTTGGTGCCTAAAACACCTTTCAGCAATAATTTCACAATACAGCATAGCCTCTTGTACCTTACTGATGAATTAAACTGACTAAAATTAGTTTCAGTCTTAACTATTAAGACTTCCAGCTGAACAGCACCCCATTATTTCAAAAAGTATTTCTCTAGAAGAGCATTATGTCAGGGATGGGAACCTAATATAATCTAAGCAGGAACAGAAAGAGATCCATGGCAACAGGAAAGGATGCAGGAAGATCGAGCCCAACACCCTCATAAGATGGGCGCTGTTTTGCCTCGGACGTGAGCGAGTGAGTCAGCACTTTGAGCATCTGCTGGGTGTGGTCAATAGCCATCGACTGTTGCCATCGCAACCTAAAATGACTCATACAGACAATGAGTAATGACTGAAGGTGTCCATAACAGCGGCCATAGACAAATGTGGCATGGCCTCTAGCAACACTGTAAAAACAAACCGGCACATTAAGACTTTTTCCTGGAACAGGCACATCACTATCTAAAGAAGTAATGTAATACTTTTTTCTGAGTTCACCTAAAAATAAAACGAAAGAAATCGCTAGATCTAAATAATTGCATAGGATGAAGTCAGCAGCTTCAAAGCTTCTTATAAAGAGTACTTTTCTATTAGCAACTAAAAGACTAATTATGTTTTGGAAATCTTTCTATATTTCCGAGCAATCTAATTTAAATATTATTGAAATATTAACAGCAATAAATACTGTAAACAGATAAAAACAAGTATTTTCAGGAGTTTAAAATAGTGGTGCATCAAGTTATAAGACATATAGCACATTGAGAAAAGATGTGCTTTTACTTTTCTAAGAAATCTGACTTGTAATTTTTGCTTAGCAAACCATTAAACATGGCAAAAAATCCCATAGAAGTTCCTTACAGAACATGGGCTACTCTGGCCAATTAGAAAGCACCAAGCAACCTAACAAACACCCACAAAGTCCCAACTAAGCAAAGTCTTAAAAACCACATAGACATGTCCTAGCATCCAACCACAACACACTGTGAATTCTGCAAACTAAATGCGATTATGAATGTATGTCGCTTCAGGAACCAAAGACCTATAAATTAGTTTGCACCCCGGATTTAAGACCAATATTCTAGTCAAGGATGGCACTTTCTTTTTTGCATTTAAACATCTTGTGGAACATAGAAACTTCCTCCTTGATATGAATGAGGGGAAAGTTCAGTCAACAGTTCAACAGCATTACAGGTGCCACACGCCAATTTGAACAACTGTATTATGTTACTACATTACTAATGCTGGAGCCTTAGAGATATCTTTAAGAAAACTCGATACCCCTGACACAGACCTAAGTACACCAAGAAATTCAAGTAGCTATGAATGCGATGACCACTGATACAAAATCCATAGAAGTACAATATGTGCCCTCTGGCAGTAACAGAACTCAAGAAACATTAACAATCAGACCATTTGGTAACTTGGGTGTGTTTCTTGGCGAGGACAATTTACTTCTAAATTACTCCCCAAAAGGCCAATTTACTTCCTAGACTTTGCCACTATAACACCCTGGTAAACAGGAAACTCACGCCTGTTGGATCACAATGAGGTTCCTGGCTGAGTCAGATCCTGCAAGATCCTCATGAGAAGAACTGAACTACTATGTGGTACCACACCACCTTCCAGACCAGACTTGGCACTGCCACAGAGCCTTCGGCTTAGTAATTTAACTGCCAACTGAGCTGAATGTCAGTTATATAACAAAATGGTGAGGAATTAAAAGCATATGTCCGGGAGAGGTCTTATATTTCCATACAGACTGTGCTTAGTGTGCAAATGTGCAACAGGAGACATTTTCTGAAGGAGATGTTTACTTATTTTTATTTTCTTTTTATAAAAACCAGGCTTCAAACAGACCAACTAATGTGTATGGTTGTTTCATAAACATGTTATCTTTTGCTTATTGCCATATCCTGTCATAAGTTTTAATGATACACTACCATTTAAAAATTTGAAATATTTCATAGAAAGTAACATTTATTTAGCAAGGATTTATTAAACTGATCTTAAGTAACTTTAAAGACATGCATAATATTGCAAAAGATTTATATTTCAAATTCTTCAAATTCAAATTCTTTTGAACTTTTAATTCATCAAAGAATCATGTAAAAACAGTCACTGAATCCCTGTGTCCATAAAAATATTACCAGCACCAACATTTATAATAATAAGAAATGTTTCTTTAACACCCAATCAGCATAAAATATTATGATTTTTGAAGGACCGTGTGATACTGAAGACCGGGGTAATTCAGTTTAGCATCATTGGAATAAATTACATTTTAATATATATTATATTTACAATTTTAATAATATAAATCACAATATTTTTTTTTCATGTGACTTTTAAAGGGTTTAAATTACCCATGCTTTTCTCATTACACTCCCTTTGAGAGGGCTAAACCAACGTCATTCCAGATGAGCAGATGTTTGATGCCAAAGTTCTCGTTGTCAAATGTCTTGGCTCCTGTTAAACATTCTCTTCCTTACCAGAGACAGACAAGCTTCGCACACTTACAGCTCTGAGAGAAACAGCAACTTACCTGAAAAACAAGAGAAAGGAGAGAACATTAGCTTTAACATTCATGGTTACAGCCTCAGAGGCTAATTTCTCCTCACACTCAAAATAGTTCTTAGGTGTTAGCTCGACTGCTGACGTATAAACTGACGTCTATTTTTATGGGAAAAGTTGTTGAAGACATCAGACAGGACCTGGCTCCTTCAATGTGCTAACTATTAAAAACAGACAGCGAACAGAATGCGGCTGAAACAAAAGAAAATAAAGCTCAGGAAACAGCAGCCATGGCATGAAAGGTTCTCTTGAAGGATGGTAGTTCACTTTACAACATTAACCCTTGATTAGACACAATAAACCCCCTACCGGGCCACAGCTGCACCCTAGTAGTGTACATTACCAGATGGAGCTCCATGACATTATCTTTGTGAGGGTACCACCTACTGGACACTGCAGGTATGAGTTCACAGTTACCTTAATAAAACAATTCCTGAAGCAAGCTGACATTAAACTGTCAGAATATATGGACCAGGATCAGCAAAAGCATCTTTTACAGCCTACTAAACACTTATGATATTGAGGGAAAATGCTGACAGAGGCCTCCATCACAAGACTGCCTCTCCAAACTCTCCTACCATCAGCAACAGTGCTTGTAATGCAGTTTTATTGTAGCTGGCTGGGGTAAAAAGGAAAAATGAGTTGAACTAAAGGCACAATTATTTGATATGAGTGAAGAGCAAAGAAAAGATTTGATTTATTCAGTTACTGAGTTCTTGGAGGCATACGGGCAGTGCTGGATCAGTGCTGGATTTAAAAAATAAAAAAAAATCAGTCTACCCAAAATAAAAATGAAAATTATGCTTGTGTCATTTCAATTTGTATGACTTGCTTTATCCTGTGGAACATATCAAATCTATACATTTACAATGAGTTGGAACTGGATTTTAAAAAGGACACGTATGTAAGCAATAAGCATATGTGTGCTGAATTTTAAGTATTCTGAAGTCGTAATTTTGATTTATAACCAGACTAAAAGTTAAGTTGGAATTCAATGAAAAGCTTCTAAGATAACTGCTGTTTTGAGTTTCATAGTGCTTGAAATGTGGCACAGCAGGGTGTGGTCTTAGAGAATAGAAAAGACCGGAATGCCTGATGACACAATTATTAACTCCAACAATACAATGGTGTGACTTCTTTCCTTCAGCAACCACTACATTCTTTGATTTCTGTGTAGTCCATAAATGCACTCTGTGTTATATTTTCCTTCCGAAAGCAGAATAAACGACAGACTTTAAATAAATCAATATCTACATCTCCTGATGAGGATCAGATCTTTCCACATTAAATTACCGGAAAATTATCATTAGAGGTTCGTGATCTTTGATGTAAGGCTAACGTCAGTAATACAACAGTGAAACTAATCGGTATAATAGACAAAAATAGACATATGCAAATACTGCAATATTCAAGATTCCTGACATGGCCTGTACAACACTCGCACTCAGACAACATCCTGAAACTATTAACTCCACACACATCTATTTCCAGAAAGAAAAACATTATTGCGGCTGACAGATTAAAGTAAAAAGTGCATGTAAAAAGATGAACGTGAGCAGACAGCCAAAACGCAATAAATAAATGCCATCCTCTGCACAGTTTGTCTCTGAAGAGACGTAGATAAAGCCAGAATTTACCATCCCAACTCTTTCTCTGAAGCACATAAATTCAACTTGTTAACTCTTTGTAAACTGACAATACCTTATTTGATCTCCAGGTTCAACAAGATTCCTGCACCAGACATGCTGTCTCTATGGTGCAGCAGTGAAAGAAAACCATCTAGCAGACATAAAAGAGAAGGTAGAAAGGCCAAAAGCTCATTAAGAGGGAATCTGGGTCTGGATCCAGTACAGCATTAATCTGAGGCAAATTAGGGGGAAAGCAGAGGCATTTGGCTGGTCACTGGACACAGCAAAAACAGTGAGAGCTATGAATGCCTTCAATTTGAATATGAATAAAAGTTTCATTTTAAACATCAGTCATTTTACAATTTATTATACTTCACCGGAGAAGTAAGCTGCTTTGGGTAAAAGCCATTTCAGATGTCTACATATTCACTGGTACTCAATATAGATTTTAGTATTATTTTAAACACATAATTATTACTGTATAATTTTTTACCTTAATAAAATAATATTAATATATACACTACTGTTCAAAAGTTTGGGGTCTGTGAGATTTTTTTATGTTTTTGAAAGAAGTCTCTTTTGCTCACAAGGGCTTTATTTTTTATTTATTTTTTTATCTTTTTACGTGTAAATCTCCAAAGTACAAGCAGCTTCCACTGCCATTAATATTCCTGGCATGTAGATCACACCCAACTCTTCTTTAAGTCTGCCAAGAGTGTGTCCAGCAGAAAGTGACCCCTCAATGAAGTGGGCAAGTACAAGGGTAAAGGCTGTCAGGCATATTAACTAAGACTCTCTGGACTGTTTGAAGGGGTGAAAAGCCTTTGTCTGCTCTGACAATTGAAAAAAACATTCACTCTGGTCACAACAGCTGAAGGCTTTCTGTATACTGAGCTGCTCCATTGAAACACACTCGAGCTGCAGCCAGTGATTCATCAGAATAGACACATTTAGATCACAAATTACTCTGCTTGGGACTGAATAACCTTTTCAGATAAAGAAGAAAAGGGCGAGAAACTAAATAATTAAAAGGAATGTGAACAGCCAAAAATAAAGAGGAATAACTGCCATTCTTGTAGCTTAAAGGGAGTAGTTTGATGTTTGTCATAGTGATGATGTATCATTCAGATCTCAAAACATTCTCCACATTCCATTTTTTTTAAATTAAGCTACAAAAAGTTTGTTATGGACTTTATATTGGCTTGATGAATAAATTACCACATGACCAAGCACTCCCATTTAAAATATGTAGAAGAGTAAATCATAAGAGTCATAGCTGTATTTAAAACAAAAGTCTCTTGAGCAAAATAAAATAAAATGAGAAAAAATATAATCACTTTTAAATCAGCAATTTGCAAATAAAACCAGTCAAAGTACAAATAATTATGTGGAAATAATAATTATGTGTAATTGGGCTTATAATCAAACTAAACTTAGATAGTGCAATTCAAGTTATGACTAAGCACATTTGCATTGTGTGCCAACATCTTCCCTAATCCAACAACTGTACTTTTACTAATCGCAAATATCAAAACACATAAGGTAACACTAATGTTCTGACTCGAGTAGAATCCATATTTGGATCCATATACTTCAAAAACAACATAACCTAGAGACAAATCAACAAAAATATTCAGTTACTTGTAGCACCAAGTCACAAAAACAATCACTAAAATCTGATTTATGCTCTAAACCACCTTTGCCAGTAACCAAACGCTACGAGAGGCTTAATCCCTAGATATGAAGTGCTGGTCCACTTTCATGCTCCGATGGACAGACCTTTGAATATCAGCAATCAGTATTTGTTAGACCAAGCCCAGCCTGAGGAGGACTCAGCTATAACCACAAAACAGCTAGAACCACAAAACTGCGAGCCTATATAACTTATACTGCCGCTAGCGTACCCAGTGTCATATATGTAAAGTGAATATCTATCTATCTATCTATCTATCTATCTATCTATATATATATATATATATATATATACACACACACACACACACACACACACACACACACACACACTGTATATGACACTTCACCCTCTTTCTTCCTCTTGCGAATCTGCAATAACTAATACTGAATAACAGACATCTATCCAACGATCACATCAAACTTCCTGGCCCACCACAAGCGGCTCTATATTGGGAACGGGTTTGGGGGGGTCCCATGTCACTGTGCTGCCTGTTACCGTGGTGATGCTGCAGTCAGTGCACCGAATGTGCCGCATGGCTGACGCAGAATCCTGCTGCTTCCCAACACAGTTAAAAAGAACCAGACGACCTCCCAAGCACTGCTGGAGTTCAAGCATGAGGGCCCCCGCACAAAAGACCCGGCCCTTCCCTTCATAAAAAACATAGCAAAGTTGAAGCAGAGAGGATACAATGGAATTCACTAAACTTTGCATGCCATTCCTCCTTAAAATCCATTCCCATCCCATTAAACAGCTCAACGGTTCTTTGCTCTAGGAATTGATCCACATTGGTAAGTACCTTTGAGAGAGGTGATCTCGTGTTGGATGGACCGGGCTGTGTCCATGTCACTGGATTCTGTCAGACTGGTTTCCTGGGAGCGTGTGCGTGCGTTGCGCGAGGTCAGTCCAGTAAGATTTCACCAGCCACGCCGCTGCAAGACTTCAGGATTCGGTTCTGTCCTTCTCTCGGCTAAGCCTGCAATGCTGCTTGCTGATCGTGTGCTTTCTCTGTTTTGATCCTCTTTCTCGCTCACTCACTCACTCCCTCTCTCACACTTACTCATTCCCTGTTTGCAGAGTAACTGCGATGTGAAAAGTACCCCACCCTCACTTCTTCCTCCTTTCCCTCTTTCCTCCAGCCCATCCCATCCCCCGTGGGTCCCACGGGGTGCCTGAGCCAATCAGAATGCAGAGTAGGTACAAACTGTATGCATTGATGAGACTTTTGAAGGTGTGAGACAGATGCAGATTGTATAAACTAAAACAGAGAATATATATAAATAAGTGAACTGCAAAACAAAGAGGTTGAGAATTTTAAAAGACAAGAATAGAATCTACACAAGAAAGCAAAATCGAGAGAAAAACTCTGGGAAGTTGTTCTTCTATGTCTTTCTCTGTAATTTATCTAGCCACTGAATTTTTTTTTTTTTTTAGATTGGTGTCTTAACAACATGACTACAAATGCTATTTAAGCTAAATGCACTCACAGATTCTCTTTTATGACTAATTTAGTTTCCATATTTTCTATCTGATTCTCTAATTCAATATGACAGCAACAGTGTCCAATGAAAACATGCTAAAACTGCACATACAAAAGAGCAACTCTCACAAGCTTCCTCTTGTGGTCTGGACTTAGCTTCATATTTTTAGCATTTTCCAGTGCAAAATAATAACTATTCATTTTATCTATAAATACATCCCTTAGACCGATTTATATAAAAAGCTAAAAGGTTAAAAAAATTAAAAATAAACACAACACACACACAAAAACACAAGACAAATCAAACAAATAAAGTTGAAGTATTGAATTCCCGAAAATGCTTGAGTTTTGTTTTAGGCTCCTGAAAGCCTGTGAAAACAAGATTATGGGAATGATTAAATCATTGATCACCTTTGATTATCAAACAAGCATTACTCTTTCACTGTCTGTTATTCATTTATATAATACATGTAGGTCTTGCAAAGCCATTTAAGACTGAGAATGACCCTTCATTATCATATGGTATGTGAATTGCTCCTTCTGTTGTTTATGCATATGTCAGCTCAAAATTAAGGTGTGATATTAAAATCAATTTTCACGTGTAAACACAAGCACTCACAAACAGATGAGCCGAGGTCTAAAGTTAAGTGTAAGCTTTCCAAACATTACACGGGGCATGCCATGGATAATTAACAATAACAAAAATAATCTAATTACATGCTCTAGTTTTCATAATGAATGAAGCAATGCAAAAGCCTCACAAACATAATTCAACACATCTACAGTGACTCAGCAAAGCATGCTATAGTGTACTTACTGCAGTGCTGTAATGCTTCTGCAAGGAAGTCTACTTGATTATGCAGACAGACTTGAACTAGACAAATCAATGACATCATCAGATCAGATCTTCTTTGCCAAAGCATTATTTGATTTTGTCATCAGACTGTTGTTGTTGTAATAACTGATGTGTGTCCACAATCAAAACCAGTACACCAATTCATCTCGTGGCTAAAACACACACAAATAGAGAAAAGCCCCATACAGACTAGATGACACAGCGTTTTGAGAGCAGTCAGGCTGGCCTATTGCTGGAGCTCCTGAGAATAGCAGCTCTCTCTCTCTCCCTCTCCCCCGACACACTCCGTTATTCTATCTCTGCTTGTTTTTTTTTTCAGTGCCCCTTTTTTGTTCTACCTCTACATGTCTGTCATAGCCACAAGGCAGTTCAAGGTAAAGTTCAAGGGGTTCAAGCTTGAAATTTTAACTTTAAAGGCATTAATCTGCTAAAGATTTTTGATTGGCTAACCTTTACAAACTACGTGGCAACACCCCGTCAAGATGCAGAATAATGAAACTTGTTTTGAAGTTAACATTTTCATATTTCTGAAATTAATAATAAATTTTTACAGCATAGTTTCCATGAACAGTTTGAGCCTATTTTATTAAAGCATATCTAGGAACTATAAAAGTGTCCAGGATATGTATAATGGCTTTCTGTTAGTATAAATGACACTTTAGCTCAGTTATGCCAAAAAAAAAAAAAGTAATTAAAATATGTTCTTATTGGTCATTCACAACATTGAGCAGTCATATATTTTGTATATTAACTGCAATCCAAGACAACATACTGGTGCTACTTTCATGTAATGTATTTCACTCTGCAGTCCTTCTGTTTTCAAAGAAAATTGGAATAGTTCACTGGAGCCCATCTTGTAACTTAAAAGTCTACTGTGAGAAAATCAAAACATCCCTTGAAAGAACAACAAAACAGAGCACCTGCAAGATCGCAGGACCTATCGCAGCAGAGAGCAGCGCGGGACAACACTTAATGGGAGGTAGAGGTCTTCACGGGTCCAAAAATTCTTGCCCGAACCCGACAGAGACCCGTAATGTACTACACCGAACCGACCCGGACCCGTCTATTATTTCAAAAGCTGGACCCGGACCCGTGTAGATCCGAGAAATGCCTACCCGGACCCGACCCGGACCCGTATATTACTTGAAATCTGGACCCGATCCCGCCGTGAAAACACAGACCCGACTGGACCCGACGTTGACATATTCCACCTTAAATTGCTATTACAAGTCAATAAACCTGTTGCGAAGAATACAGCTTTTTGTCTTACCTAATTTAAAGAGCCGTGGTCTCTCTTCCTTGTACCTGACTGCCTGTGATGCATTACAATCCTCCGACAAGAAAGTTATTCATGTTATTCCTCTCGTTATTCCAAGTCCAAGCTGAATCCACTCATTATTTCAGCTTCAAAAGTCCACTTGATGTCACGGTGACGGATGACAAATGCTACTGTGCACATGTACATTCTGACTCGAGTTAATTAGCATAATAACTTACACTGTTTGCCTTTTCAACTATAATAACGATCGCTTGTGCAATGCCATGGCCGCTAACGTTATTTATTTGCTATCATCTGATCTCTGTCTGTGCTCTCTGCTCTGCATCGAGTCTGAATCTGAACCACTAAAACTTTAAGATTAAACGGTTCATTTATAATATTATAAAAATGGGAGAAAATGTAAAACGCGGTTTGGCGGTCGAAGTGTCCCTCACTGCTTGCCATAGAAACATGACTGCACATGCGTGCTAGCTTTATCAACCTAAAATGCCTTAACGCGATTTGAGCGTAATAGAAAACATTAATGTGACAGTTCACCTCAGATTGTGTTGCTGATTTGAAATATATTAAACATGAGTGTGTCAAGTCTGCAAGCATTACCGTGTCTGCACTCATTAACTCGAGTCTGCGAGCGAGACAGAGAGAGAGAGAGAGAGATCACTTTTTTTGGCTCACTCTTTTCTTTTCCTAATTTTACAAATTGCATGTTACAAAAAACACAAGCAGTTTTTGATAACGGCCGGATGTTCTCCGAGTCCGATGACTCCGATCGGCGATCGCACGGGTATTACACACAATGTTAAACAGACCCGGGACCCGAGGTAATAGATTCGGACCCGACCCGGACCCGGCTGATGATTTAAAATATAGACCCGAACCCGTACGGGTCCCGGGTCGGGTCCGGGGTCGACGGGTCTTGGGTGCACTGTGAAGACCTCTAATGGGAGGCTAGAGACTTGTGTGTGCGGGATGTGGGAGAATAATTAGGGTGTGCTCACACTAGGCAATCTTAACTGTGCCGGAACGTGTTTGAACCCCAAAACCTGGCTCGTTTGACAAGTGTGATCTCTCCGTTTAGCAGTCCCTGACTCGGTTGGAAGAGGTGGGCAAGAGCGCGATTCAGTTATATATAGATCAGTGAGTGTGAGCCCTAACCGTGTTGGGGTGCAGAACTTCTGATGTGTGCTGCATGATTGCGTTAATATTTTTTAACGGTAAAACGGTTAGGTCTGTTAAGCAATATATTGTGAGAGGGACGTGGTAACTCTAAATAATAAACCACAAAGTTAACCAAACCATGCACTCCACTGTGATTAGCGAGAGCGCTTCTCTGCTGTTCTCACATGCGATCGGAAACTTCCCATTTCCAACTTATAAAGTCACGATTACGAGCTCGCTGCATTCTTTTCTGTTAAAAATAACAGTGGACAGTGGTTTGTGAATGTTGATGTTTAGGCTAAATAATTTGACCCATGATTTGTCTGTTTGTGTATGCAGTGCCGGTGAGCAACAGACTTTCATAATATTAAAAAACTGCATTAACGCAATAAAATAACTATCAGCGTTAATCAATGAATGCATTAACGCGATAACACGTTAAAGGGGGGGTGAAATGCTCATTTTCACTCAATATCCTGTTAATCTTGAGAACCTATAGAGTAGTACTGCATCTTTCATATCTCCAAAAAGTCTTTAGTTTTATTATATTCATAAGAGAAAGATAGTCTGTACCGATTTTTCCCGGAAAAACACGACCGACTGGAGGCGTGACGTGTGTGCGGAGCTAAAGAATCACGAGCGCGAGTAGGCTTTTGCGTTGAGAGGGTTTGGAAGCTGTGATATTACCGTGAGGAAAAAAACATCCAAAACAAACCATGGCTAACAGTCAGATTCAGCCGTTTATTTATGATCCAGATTCAGATCCCGAGGCTGAAACTGAACTAGAGCAGCAGCAGCAACGACTCGCTCCGAGCGGGGCTCGAACCCGGGTCTCCGGCATGGGAGGGGGACACACTAACAAGGAGGCAGAGATATTTTAAGCAGTTTTACTCACCGCCTGCAGTTCCAGCACACGATCGTTACCCTTTTTTGTTGGGATTGCATCATCCTTAAGGAATAAACGATACGCAAATCCGTCGTCAAACTGGGCCTTGTTTGTAAAACAAGCATCTTCGAAATGCAGGGAACAAACACAAACACTTGCACAACTCCGTTGATGCTCTGTAAAAATAAACTCCATCCACTGGTCCCTTAATGCTGTTTTTTTTGGTAATCTGTGCAGGGTTGTCTTGCCCTGGCCACCAAAAATACACTTCTTTTGTGACATTTCGCGACGCTCTCGCTCTGATCAGTGAAGTCTGTTGTGCTCTCATTGCTCTGCTATTCGGGAGCGAGCGCTCTTCCGGCAGACGCGCCCTTAGGACCCATATAAGGAAATTCCGCTCCATCTAACGTCACACAGAGCCATACTCGAAAAAAACTTTCCGAAACTTGTGACAAACCGGAAGGAGTATTTTTGGAACAGAAATACTCCTTCAAACGTACAACTTAATTTTTGAAACTTTGTCCATGTTTAGCATGGGAATCCAACTCTTTAACAGTGTAAAGAACTCAGTATGCATGAAATAGCATTTCACCCCCCCTTTAACTTGACCAGCTCTAGTTATTTTATAATATTGTGGAATACTATTTAAAATAAGCGTTTTTTATTTTAAAATACTTTTAAAAAATTATTTTATTCTGTGATGGCAAAACCGCATCATTATTCCAGTCTTCAGTGTCACATGATGATCTCTGACCTGGGTCTTATTTTTTGTGACCTCGCAAAAGCTTGTAGAATTCAGCAACTTGCATGGACCTGTTTACTCTTTCACATGTAGATCACTCATCCTGTCTCTCTCTCTCTCTGACCTCTGACCCCTCGGCCCACTTCACACAGTGCAATGGAGTTAGATACATGTCAGACAGTATATGCTGTCAACAAATACGAGTTTTGTATCTTTTCAATATGCTCCTATCTATCTATCTATCTATCTATCTATCTATCTATCTATCTATCTATCTATCTATCTATCTATCTATCGTCTTTGAAATTCTCGTCTTTGAAATTCTGTAGAGATAAGGAAAATAAATACTGTGTTGCGTGTCCTGGTCAGAAGACCAGCGCAACAAGACAAAAACATTAAAACCCATTATAGACGAGCCATTTGTTGCATACAGTGGGGACACAATTATGGATTATACTGTCTTTTTACACGTTGCATCGCGGCACGTAAACAAAACCATGTCTGCATCTGTGATTGGAGAAATGACAAACAACAAGGGCTACTCTACACTGCTCAAAACTCGCGTTTGAATCATTGAGGAAAATAGCTCTCAATAAATTGTGCTGCACACATCTGAATGTTTGGGTTGAACTGTTCTGGAACAGTGTTGAAATACAACTTAACCACTGATTTCTAGTCGTGTCCTCTTCTGGAAGGCCAAACAAAGTATTTCCGTAACTTCAGAGATCTTATCCATTCACGAACATCTTGTAACACTCCAAAGAGAAATGAAAACTTAAAATGGCATCATATGACCCCTCTAAATGAATTTCTCAAGACGTTGATCCTATAGTACAACAATGTCTTGCAAAAGTTTACTCGTAAAAATAATACAGCCCTAAGAACAGAAAAGATGCATTCTGTGCTCACTGAGTAACATTTATTTCCCAATAAGTTATTGAGCCATCAGTCAAGACGAAAAACCACAAAAGCCAAACACTCAATTACACTTCATCCGTCAACTTTCACTGGTTAATTCTGTGCTGACAGTTCCAAGAATTCTCAAACTTCTGTTCAACCTTTCATGAAACTCACCACAAAATTTAATCTTATTTGTGAGTCAGTCAGTTTTTGTCAAGGCAACATTATGGGGTCTTCTTCTGATTCATATTTCTAGTGTGATTATCACAAAGAGATAGTGTATCAAGAATAATGTATTAGTTTTTAGTCTTTTTTACTTGTCACACAAAGAATGAGCAATGTTTTTAACAATATTTAAAAGAAAATTTTATTTTTCATAAAATATTAAGTTTTATTAACAAACACTTTAATAAAATTTTATCATTTTATTTTTGTTCAATACTTTTACAATAAACAAAAATTTTGTCCAAGCCTGATTTTAAATAAATACATAGATAAATAAATATAAAAATATGCATGGTGTAGGATTATTTGAACAAACCTAACTAATTAAAAAAAAAAAAAACTGGCAATGTGGTTTTGGCCTGGTTATGTTTCTCTTTTTCACTTTTCTAATAGTTATGTGTCAATAGTGGATTTGCGTGCAGTCTCTGAACATCCTGAACAATAGCCCTCACCCAGTACTCTGCCAACAGGCCTAATGAACACACATGGCATTCATGGCAACCTGATATAGCTCTGCTGGCATCAAACTGGCCTAGCGTTCCACTGATCAAAGCTAAAACTGATGCTCCACATACTCGTGCCTTAGACAACACAGTAGTCTGAGTCAAGTCAATTTTGTTTGTATATAGCAGTTTTCACGATATACGTTGTTTCAGATCAACTTCACAAACATGTATGATGTTAATGTTTGTAATACCTAAATGCCTACTTATCCACATTTTCAGTTTAAAGCTGGGCAATAGAATAAACTGGTGTTTTATTGAGAGGGTTGGTAAATACCATCTGACACACTCCTGTGTTGGCATACTGTACAAATAGACTTTACATTCTCTTGCATAGACCTCATCTTAGTCATCTTCCTTGGGTTTTTCTCGACAACATAAACAGGAAAGCTACAATCTACAGTACTATACAATGACTAAACATCCCATGACTCAACTCAATGAAGTGACTGAGATGTTTCTGAAGCTCCCAGGTTTTTTTGGTTCAAGTTTATGTGTAGGCAGATGGGGAGTTTGTTGCAGACATTCCTGGTATCCCAGTGACAGAAATTCCCCACCAACCAAGCAATTTTTTTAACTACTGACAACGAGACACAGACAGATAGCACATTCATCAATCATCAGCTAACAGGCTGAAAAAAAGGGTTTCTTGTTCAGGCTCCAAAAATTGGGGAAAGAGTGAGTATGCAGAACAAATAAGATCAAGTTTCCAAAACACAAAGATTAGATTAAGACATGGCCGTAAGAACTAAAGAATTTAAGAAGGAAAAAAAACATGCATACGAGTTTGACTCCTAACCCTAGTGTTGTGGGTTTGAATCTCAGGCCGGAAATACCACGACTGAGGTGCCCTTGAGCAAGGCATCGAACCCCCAACTGCTCCCGGGTGCCGCAGCATAAATGGCTGCTCACTGCTCCTGGTGTGTGTTCACAGTGTGTGTGTGTGTGTGTGTTCATTGCTCTGTGTGTGTGCACTTTGGATAGGTTAAATGCAGAGCACAAATTCTGAGTATGGGTCACCATACTTGGCTGAATGTCACGTCACTTTCATGTATATTAAAAGACACATTAGGAATTTAGAAAGAATTCCACAGCCGGTATAAAAACATTAAAATCTACAAATGTAAAACATAAGGTGCTGCCCACAGACTTGTGATAAATCCCAAAGAGGTGAGAAATTAAGCAGCAAACATTCTCTGTTTACCCATACTGGCTACAAAGTGTGTCCATCCCTCATGTGAACGCTGTGAAGGACATTTTCACATTAACATTTTTGTTCTTTCCAGACATTTTCATTCTTATTAAAGTTACTAGAAAGCCAAAGAAACATACAGGAAACAAATCATGTGTATGTAAATGTGTGTTAACTCTATAACGCCTGCTATGTCATGTAACAAAAAAATCATGTTAAAATGATATCAAATATATTAAAATAAAATCAAATATGACAGATCAGGCTTAAGAGGAGTGCTTATTTGCATATCTCTCAATCATCACAGTATTGTATTGCATTATGTTTTGCCAACACATTAAAACTACAGAGCTTTGATCAAAAAAACTAGTGAAGCATTCTAATATCATCTTAATAAAACATTATTCAGAGAAACTGAATAATGACTAATATCTATATGCAGATATTCAGATGCCCAAATGTTTAAATTTAATATTCAATCAACAGACAAATAAATAAATGAATGGATTTTTCTGACTATAATTTCTTACATATATTCACCAAGGAATTCACCATGAATGAACTGCATCTGCTGATGTCCGCTGAGTTTGTGTGTGCATTGTTTTAGCACCTCATTTAATAAAGGAATTATGCTTATCAAGTAACATGACCAATAATGCAACAGCACAATTCTCCATCATCCACCACACAAAATCCACAACTCACAACATTTCTCTCAGTCTCCTTCTTTCCAGCCTTTCTCTCCCAAAAAAGTTTCACAGTGTATTAATAATATTCCCTTTCTATTCCAGTTCGGAACACCGCAACTTCCATTACCCAAACTTTCCCTCTTTAAGATGTGCATGCAGGCCTCGGACAGGAAAAAATTTCACTGCACTCCCACATGCTCCTTTTCATTTTCCACTTTCAGTTACAAGCTTCTCCAATGTTAATACTCAATCTTATGCTAACGTTTTTTTGATCATGCAATTTAACTGCTTTTCTGGGACTCAAATTCATTCACTTTCAAAGAGGGTGACTTTGTACCCAAGAATGGGTTTCCAAATATAAAGAGCTGACTTTCCCAAGATGATCCATGTATTTCACACGGGAATGCTTTATGACATGAATCATTATCACATTACCAAAAGTAAACCCTCAATACTCATTGGCTGTGTCATCAATAAGGGTTTCATTTGAGTCATGAGCTTTACTCATGGGTGTGTCTCAGGACATACTTCCAGGAAACTGCATGTAACAAATACTGTACGGACATACATCAAATACTTCTAAATGTGTGACCAGCATTAGTTCAAATCCAAATCTGTGCTGAGAATAAGTGAAAATACACTTGTCCTGTGCACACTCACGGATATCTGTGTGTTCATAACTATGGGTAGGCTTTTTAGAGACACTATTTTGGAAAGTAAGATCATGTTGCATTAACCTGATCTTGGCTGAGGGAACAGAAGGGATAGATCTGTTCCATATGTGGACGATCTAAAGGTGGCTCAATTAATGGCAGCTCATGTTTTTGGCCAGTTATATGAGCACAGACAAACTTTTTCAAAGACACTCCTGTTCCTGTTGACCTTATTTCACATTATTACCTGATGTGATCCTCCTCTGTAATACACTGAAATCTCACATTATGAGCTTCTGCTATATTGTCCTTTTTCTTTTTTTTTTTTTTCTTTTTTTCTATCAACTGATTCCAATGTGATTTTTTACAAGTGCCTAGTTCATCTTCATTTATAAAAAAGAAAAATAAATCATTTTAATCTTAATTTTGAACAGCATTGGGTTAGTAAGTTTTTTTTTATACAGATATTAATACTTTTATTCAAAAAGGAAGCAAGATTAACATATTTTTATATTAACATATCCAAATTGACATATGATTGAATTAATTTATTATGATCTCGTGACTGCTAAAAATTCAGCTTTGCCATCACAGAAATAAATTATATTTTAAAATATTACAAATGTTACTTTTACAATATTACTGTTTTTACTGCATTTTTTTTTTTTACAAATAAATGCAGCCTCAGTAAACAAAAGAGACTTCTTGTGAGAATGTAAAACACTCCCACAGACCCCAAAATAGTATTATATCTATCGTTTTATAATTTTGAATCTAACATTAGCAAAATCCTTAAAACGATTTGCTCTGAGAAAAAGGCACTTGGCCAAATACTTAATAGACCACTGCATCTTACTGTTTTAAAACATACAGGACAGGTATTTCCTTTTTCTTTACTTTGCTAATGTACTTCAGGAATTCCAAGAAGGCTTTAGAGGGGGCCTTGCCATGGTAATATCAGGTAAATCACACAAGGGTCCAAGGTTAAATCATTCAGCGTGAGCGTGCATACCAATTCAGGATGAGTTTAACAGGTATTTGCATCTTTAAAAGCTATTCCTCCCTGACCACACAGGGTCACCCCGGGTCAACAGCAGCCGCAAGACAGTCATCTATGGGACCTTGTGTTTGGTTAAGGTTAGAGGATGCACTCCACTGACTTACCTGGTTACCATAAGCAATCAGCTCAACAAGCATTCCCTAGGGTCAAAGGTCAGTTTCTAGTTCAGAGGCAGATGTAGTAGCCATGAAACCAGATCCTGCATCTGAAGAGTGCTGTGAATGTTTCCATTAAAAGAAATCTAAACATAGGACAGCTTTTATTCTGCTTTAAAATAGTTCCTCCGTGTTATAGTGATACAAGTGATACCAAAATATCCACTACGCAGCATTTCTATCCATCAGTACTAAACTGCTTCCATGGTGGTGACAAACCAATTTCAAAAAGACACACCTGAAGATCAATAATCTGGCACGTTTAAAATGAGCCTACAATTGAGAAAATATTAATGCTTCAGATTTGGCTTAGTATAATTTCATAAATTATCCACTCTAATTCAATCTGTGTATTTCTTAGTCTATCTGCCTCTTATCAAGAAATGTCGCAAAAATCTAAAGGCAACCCAAAAGGGAAAACTGGTCAGCCTCAGTGGGTCATGGAATACTCACACTGGTGCCAAAGGGAGAGATTTTGCCACCATGTGACACACTTCAAAAGGGAAGAGGTCCAGAGGAAGACAAAAAAAAAAAAAACCTTTTACACACTCAGACCATAGAGTTTTTAACACAATCAGTTGCACAACTGGAAACAAATCATACTCTTTTAGGTTTTTGTGTTAACTTATATTTTGCTAATAAAGATACTTTAAATGTAAACTTTCAGGGAAATAACTTCCTTTTGTGTAAACACTATGTATAAATACAATTATGTCCAACATTAGGTTTCACATAAAACCCCTCCAGAGGATTCATTCAGACTTATGCTGGCTGTCTGGGTCCAGTTCTCCTCTACAACAATAAACTGGGGCGATATTTATAGATCTCTCCGCAGGTCCCAGTCCTGCACACATGGGGCAGAAGTAGGATTATGGGAGAGGATGACTACACACTTAAGAACATGAGCCATGCAAGGCATTCAATCTTATTTGTAACAATAATTAAATAAATAAAAAATAAAAAACATGTAAAATATACACAAATAAATTGTAAAATATTATTACAATTTAAAATAACTGTTACATTTTAATATAGTTTAAAATGTAATTTATTCCTGTGATGACAAAGCAGAATTTTAATTGTCTTCAGTGTCACATGATACTAAATAGAAATCTTATATATTAAACAATTATAAAAGTTTTACTGTCACTTATGGATCATTTTAATGCATCCTTGCTTAATAAAAGAAAAAATTAAAAATAAATTATGACTGCATGTCTGAACTTCTGAACGCAAGTGTATATACTAATGCTTTTAATGTTTAGATCATTCCTGTTTACAGCCTGATATCGCATGCCTTCTATATAAAAAAATAAATATTAGAAAACTGCAATAAATTAGTCATCAAATCTGCACAAATGGGGAGATGCATTCTCCAAGAACAAATGATTAACACTTAGCAAACTTGTCTCATAAGCATGATGTTTAAAGACAGTTGCTTCCTGGACGATTGAAGACCCTGACAGACCAGGTGGGTTGAAGACGTCTGAATAAAATCAGAATGAAATGGATCCATCAACATGTGTTTTAACAGAAACAGCAGTAGAACTCATGCCAATCCAAAGTTTCAGAGCTACTAGTGCCTCTAGGCTTAGTCTTTTGCAACTCTGCAGTCAGACGCATCTGTGCCAATCAGTATAGAATTACTTATAACGCGAAGCCAGTGACTAACTACAGCCCCCTCTTCTCCAGACATGAACGCACGCAGCACACAATCACATATGGTGCATTCACACACGGACGGTGACAGCCACGGCTCGAGTACCTTTATACTTCTCCCTGACGGTCTCGTACGCTTGCACAAACTCCTGCTCGTCTACTTGAGCAGTCACGCTGGCTGGATCGTACATGGACATGGCCTTGGAGTGAGGTCAGTTCAATCTCTGGTCTGTTTTCCCTTCTTCTCTTACTTTCAGCCCCTCTTCGGATGTGCCTTCTTGACGACTGGTCTGTCAGAACAGACTGGTGTGTTTGTACAGTCTCACTCTCTCCAGGCTGTGTATGTGAGTATGTGTGTGTGTGTGTGTGTGTATGAGTAAGTGTGTGAGTGAATGTTCCCCCACAGTTCTGGCTCTTGTTCCAGACCACCAGTACCACTCCCCTCTTCAAGCTTGAGAAATACCAACACACACACAGCACGGTCCCACCTCTTAAAGGCATACATGCAACAAACATACGTGCACAGACACAAGCAACAGGCTGCTTTCTAAGGACATCAGATCTAGTACAATGAAGCAAGATGAAGCCAGACAAATATATAGACCAGCACGAATGGAAAGGCACTAAGGAAGTATAGTGAGGGCTAATATTGGCTGTAACATGAGGACTGAATCTCAGCAGGACTTTGACACTCTCACATTCATTCTGACTCAATAACAACAATGTGTGAACAAACATACACTGAGTCCTGGCATCTACATGAGAATAATATTAGGCTTAAAGGGACAGTCCACTCAAAAATTTTAATTCTGTCAGTTTACTTAACCTCAAGTCATTCGAAGCCTGTATGACTTTCAACATAAAAAAAATAAAACATTTTGTGAAACAGACAAGAAAAATACTTCAAATAATAATGGCTTGTTAGGGACAGGTGTGACATGACTTTTATAAATATTGCAAGAAGATACAACCGTTGGGGGGAAAAGCTCATTATACTTGGACCAGTAAGAAACCACCAAGAACACCCTAAAAGCAACAAACAACAATCCTAAAAAACAGCTTGACAATAACCCAGAACGCCCTAGAAACCAACTATTGGTCACCCAGCATACCCTAAAGTCTAGGAAGTAGTGTTGTCACGATAGCAAAATTTTAGTACATACTGTACATTAAAACAGCAAGCAGACTTAAAGCTGCAGTCGGTAACTTTTGACGCTCTAGCGGTTAATAAACAGAACTGCTTGCGTCTTGTGGAAGAACATCGTAGCCGGAACTACTTCTCTCTGTTTATGTCTATGAAGAATCACAAAGGTACTGGGTTACTCCGCCGCGGTACCCCCGAAGCAATTTAAAATAGTCCGAATATAAACACTTATTATAGGTGAACCCTAGTGATTCAGGACAGGCTAAAAACACGGTTTAGGAAAATGGATTCATGGTGTACTCGCTTATAATATACATTTTTTATACTTTGAACACAAAAAAAAGTTACGGACCGCAGCTCTGATTGGTTGTTTCTCACCGGGAGCGGTATAAGAGCATGATATTATATGCACTGCTAAATGATACCAGAGAATGCTTGAAGAACTTAAATCATATGCTGTATGAACATAATCGTGTAGTTTTAGTATCGTAAATCATTGGTATAATATTGATGCCGTAGTGTTTTTAAAAGTTTATTTATGGACCAAATGTCTGCTTCTGTCTAGTTTGCTTTGCGATATTTAGTTTTCATATTTATTTTTCCTCTCACTTGTGAAATGCTGGCTGGGAACATTTGCTTCATGGAGGCGTGTTAAAGGTGGGTTTTACAGTAGAGATGGTCCGACAGTGAAAACACAGCTTGATTTTGGCTTTTCGGCTCATTGTTAGCCCGGACTCACACTGGCCCGACAGTGGAAAAGCAGCTATTGTTAACAAAGATGAAAAGATAAAAAAAGAACATGAACCACTTGACACCGCACAGAACAAATGGCAGGACAATTGTTTTGAATTACAGATATAGTTTGACAAATAGTATCAGTTTTGTTTGTCTTGTCCTTTGCTATCATTATGACTACAGTCACCACATGTCAGTCATCATAGTTTCCAGAATTCTTTCAGCATGCACTAAGCAGCAAGGAAAGCAAAACTTTTACTCCTATTGTGAATATTGTATTTTAATATACCTAAAGCAAACAAAAAGTGTTCCCTGTATAATAGAAGCTGTCAATCAGTACAGTTCAGCACAAGCTCACAATTCTGCACTCTTGCAAAAAATCCAGTTATAATCAAAAAAGCTAACTAAACTCCACAATGACTCTGTTACTTGAATTGTGTCTACGACCTTGTTTGTCATATTGAAAGGATTCATAAGCATGCAGAAATCAGTTTGCCCTACCTACCACCCAGAAACATTATTTTTGCAGCAAATATGTATTTTTAATCTAGTTCTAAAAAAATACCTATTTTAAATTAAAGTACTTAATACAGAAGCTGCTAATAACACTACATTAAACACAGACTTCATGATAGGAAAGCACTAGTAGAATGGAGACCATGCCACTTATGTGTGTGTTTTGAGAGCGTGACAGTGATTAAATAAGCAGAGAGAAAGTGAGTGGGAAGGGAAGAGGAAAATAAAGCCCTTTTGTATGAAGTGTGTCCTATAGCCTATCTCAGGAGGAAATGGAAAAGCTTCCTGAGATGAGGATGGGGTTAGAAGTGAACTTTTATCACTTTAAAAAGCAATTTGCTTTCAAAGAATGAAGTGGGTGTGAGACGCAATTCTGCTGCTCCTTGGCCCCTTTCTAAAAAACTAAGTCAAGCTGGTAGCAGCTATGTTTGATGTTTCACATCCATCTTAAAAATCCCCAGTGGTCTCAAGGGGGCAAACCCCACCCGACACCATAAGAAACCCCCTACACCAGATGTGCCCTCATTACAACCATTCCCAAGGTGTCCACAATCCATCAACCCGTCAGCTCTTTTCCAAAACCATGGATAATGCTTGTCAGTATTTGACATTTTTAACATCACTGACAAACTCTTTCTCAAACTACTGCAAATATTTTAGCTTCAGGTGCCATAAAATATAAAAATAAATACTGCTGAGCATCCACATGTTTATATAAGAGAAGGGAGTATATTTCTGGAAAAATACATAAATCCGGATCAATTCTCCATTGCTGTTTTGGAGATGCCATGTAATAAAATCTTGTGTAAGAATTTAATCATGCCTGATATATGTGCTCTGAACACACTTGCCAGATGTGGATTGAAAACCGAAAATGCACAGTTAATCTGCCATGAAATTAGGGACCTGGATATGCCCTAAAATATATCAAATGGATTATGCTGAAAATCATATTTTAACAGGTAGTTCATCAAAACTATATTTTACATGTGCTGAACAAAATACCTGTAAGGTATTTGGGTTGTTGCTCAGTGCAGTGAGTTAAAGGAACCAACACGTGTCCATGTTCATCATGAGAACCAACCAGCTTTTCATCTCAACTTCATAATCAAATAATCAATAATGGCATGGCGCTAATATCTCAAGATTCTTTGTTACAGCAGCAGGACAGATGATCATTAGCACACAACCTCAGTCTAAACTTCTGACCTTTAAGGGAAAATCAATGTTTGCTGGAAACCCGAGCATTAGCGCTCAATCTAAAACACATTTCTCAGGGTTTTTTGTTTAAACTACTGACACCATGTGGTGGCAGTAGGGCTGCCATTTGGGGGATATATATATATATATATATTAGAACAAATGATCTCCCACCATCTTATTCACGGTCACTGTCTAACAAGAAAAAGGCAACAATACACTTGTATCAATACACTTGACCTTGACTATAGTTCATAAGCCAAAATCAGTATATTGATAAAAATTTAAACAGATAATTTCCACTGATTTACCTCAGATCTGCTTCTGAGTTGTGGCAGATTGTCAGTATGTGAAATGTAACAATAATGTTGAGATATATGAAGTCAAGAGTATGGGTAAATAATTCACTGAATTTTTCGAGGTCTGGGGTTATGTGAACAATTTATGTATGCTATTTATAGTTAATCATGAATAATTGATTCATCCTGGTATGCTCTTTAAAGGTTACAGATTTTCCCAAGATCTTTCTGAAGCCAACAACCCGAAAGTTTTCAGGACTAAGCTAAACAAGAAAAACTGCACAAGCAGAAATGTGATAGCAGACGGAAAGCAGGCTGTCACACTCTAATTAACCTGCATGTGTTGAATAAATTTTTAATTAATGACAGAAAAAAAATGCCAACTGCAATCAAACTGCATATCTTCTACATGCCAGTAGTTCCTGTCAAGAGAAACTGATAACCAGTTTGTGCTGTGCAGTGATGGCAAGGAGGAAAGGCTGAATGTGTTTAAGTTTAGATGCTGAATTCCTTCCCTCAACACCTCATAAGTATCACTAAAACAGGAGAGAAAACAGGTTTGAAAGCATTTTTTAGAGTATGACTCCATTTAAACTCACCATAACACTATTGACACTAAAAAGCTGCATGCAAATGAAAAAATACATACATTTTCATAAATATTAAAATAAATGTATTATTCTTTTATATAAAGTATGGTCTTGGGATGGAAATATCTTATGTCTGGTGACTATAACTCACTGTTACGGTCAGATTAGTTCAGAGCTTGCCTCTCCATGAAACCCATAAAAGTCACCTCCTCTAACCTTTCTCTGATGTCTACACAAGTAAAATTCCAGACATTTTAGAGCATTCTGCAGTGCTCACTCTAGCCAGAGGCAACCGTATAAAAAATCTGGGCCCTGCAACAAAACGGCAGGCCAGAATTCAGATCTGAAGTTGGAGATATAATAGAGTTAAGAGCCAAACTTATTTGAGTTGTGTAGACTGACTGGCATTTGATTTTCAGCATGATAGATGTAACATTTTTATGTAAGACTTAAGAATTTAAATTTAAGTATACTCCGTCCCTAAATGCTGCCACTTATTTAATCAATATTAATAATCATGATTACACTATCAAGGGGACATATTTTTGTCATAACTGCAGCAATAAAATGAATTTAAATGAAGCATTTAGCAGTGAAAAGCAAGCAAGCAGAGATGCTGACAAATTTTCACAGTGCAGATTTACTGCCACAGGATGGCAGCCAAGTGCAGTTCAAACCTGAATGATCAAAACATCCCGTTGTATTCCAGTAAGTGGGCAGTAAAATGTGTTGCTAGAAACACAGTCATTTCTGTGAATAGTATGAAAGCTTTGAAAGAGCTAGGCACTAGCAACACCCCTAGCAGCAGCAACAATGACCCTAAATACAGCAAAAGTCACTTTGGATAAATGTGTGCCAAATATATAAATGTTATATGCTTTAAAGTTTCCTAAAACGGTCACAAAAGACTACACATGAAACAATGGATGTGGTTCATCCAGACTATACACCAGCATCCTGCTTTCCACAGTGAGATAAAGATGTCAGTGTACCAGAGGAAACTCTACCCTAATATAAAATATGTATGGCACAGAGAAACCATGCTTAATAGTGGCAGAATCATCCCTATGTGTGCATAATGAAGATCAGAGGAACTAAAAGAGATAAGAGCTCTGCAGTCCAGTGACAAACACCCTTGCCTAATATTGTGTAAGTGTGTATGGTTTGTTATGCACTCTCACACACACACACACACACACACACAAACTGCTCTGTCAGTCCTTTGCAACATGGCAGGATCACACAAGGAACAGACTTACTGCAGGTTACTAGATATAAATATCTATACATTTTTTTTTTTTTTTTATTAAATATAAAAAAGTGCTTCTGAATGTGCTTTTCTGTAATAAATGTTCTACATGGTTTCAAAACCTGCATGTACAGTGCATCCAGAAAGCCAGGGGTTGTTTTTTTTTCCTCCTAAGCCAAAATACACTTTCTATCTTGCTAGATAATGTGACATGTGATGATGTTCAAATTTCATCGCCATTTCTGTGTGCTTGAAGATCTTGCTGCAAAAAGCATCTTTCATCATTGACTGCCATTCAAAAAGTTGCCATGTATTCTGACTAAAGGTGAAGTCACATTTACTGTTTTTTGGCAAAATTTCAAGGGCGAACTCTAGTTTCAATTTGAATCTACACTATTAGGTCTTCCACTGGTGGGCAAAATTTTTCCCCACGTGGAATTTACCAACAGAACGTACCTTGGTTTGACTTTTCTGAGCTGAGTTTCATATGTCGCTGCCATTTTGACAAAAGACAAAAGGACTTTTTTGCCCACAAGGTTTCACTGAATGTATGCTCATGATACTGCACCTTGAATAAATATTTTGGAAACGGCACATCATGAATGTTTCATTATATTATATTATACTTGCAAGTGACAAATTTTTGCTGCATCTAAAAACACCTTAAAACAAATTCTCAGATTGTTCCTTCAAGTTTTTTAGCTTAAAAAAATAAAATAAAAAACGACATCGTTCCAAAAGGGGCCTTTTCCAGCTATGCCACAGAAGAACCATTTACAAGAACCTTTCAATTAACAGTTCGAAAAAAAGTGTGAAGAACATTTTAAAAAAGTAAAAAAAATAAATAAATAAAAAATAAATAAAAAATTATATACCAAAAAATATAACCATATAAGGCCCGATCAGACAAAATGTGTTTTTGCAGTGAGAGGAGCCTTTTTAAAATTATTTTCTATTGGCAGTGAGCGTTTTACACACTGGACACCTTGTGTATCAACTGCCTCTTTTTATTTATTTGGGCCTAAAGAAACTTTAGAGGAATTGAAAGGTTCCATGAATGTTAAAGGTTCTTCATGGAACCCCAGATGCCAATAAGAAGAATTTTAATTGATAATTTTAATTGTGTTCTTAATTGCAGTATTCCTTTATGATTCCTCTGACCTGCAATGCGAATGATGGCTCTCTCTGCAGAGTCCAGGACATCTCCGGAGGCAGATTTGGAGCGTTTGATGCGCTGGTGTTTGGGGAGGTTCCATGGTAAGGTGTCTCCAGGAAAAGGTGAAGAGCAGAGGTCACTTGCGCTCTCCTCTGATGCAGACCGTTCAAGTGTCCGCCGGCGACCCCCTGACATGACCTGGGAATGCTGACATGGAAAACATGAGTGTTAGAGATCATTCAACATTAGTACAGCTGTCCAAAGTGTTTAGAGTCACTAGAAGACACTACAAAATTCACACAACTGTAGATATTATCAACTTTAACTATTGCCATTTTTGAGAAGGAGTTGAGAAAACATTATAAAATATAAGCCTACTTATAAAAATCCCTCATGTCTATGGCATATTATAGGAACCAAAGATATGTACCAGAATAACTGGAATTCAACAAATGAACAAAAATATATTATTTATAAATAAAACATTAAGAGACTGCATCACTTAGGTACAATCAAAATAAATACATCAATGTATAATGCTATTGAAAGTGTGGAACGGTATTTAAACTTAGGAAGAAAAACCAAAGGAAGAAAATGAACGTCATTATTGTTAGTGGATCTAAAGAGATTTCAGACAGGAGTGAAATTCAGAGAGGTGATTTAGAGAGCCAACACAACTTCTGTGACCTCTGCTGACCTGTGATGAATGTGAAAAGACTGAAACTATATTTCTTCTCAGTTGCAAAAGATTTTTCAATAACATGCTTCTCTTGCATGCATTACAAAAATGCATGGAGCTTTAATGTAGCCTACCAGTCCAAATTTTGATGAATTTATGTTATTGGTGATATTAAAGTCATTTGCTTAAATGCCTAAAATATAATGCCTAAATAAACTTTTATTATGTCCTACCATTCAAACATTTCAGTAATTCTTTATAAAGAATTGTATAAAAAAAAAATATATATATATATATAATAATAATAATAATAATATTATATATATATATATATATATATATATATATATATATATATATATATATATATATATATATATATATATATATATATATTCAAAATGAATAATCGTTCAGCTAGGACACATTAAATAAAAAATAATGACAGTAAAGACTTTATTAAAGTAAAGATTTATATTTCAAATAAATTGTTCTTTTGAACTTTGTTCACCAAAGATTCCTGAAAAAAAAAATGCAACATGGTTACTACAATCAGCCGATATTATGCAGCACGAGCGCTTTCAACACTGAAAAGCAGTCGTGTCTGGACTCTGGAGGAATGCTGAAAATTCACAGAAAAAAATAAAAATACAAGAACATTAGAACAGAAAACAGATTTTGTAATATTCTTCCACATATTACGGTTTTTCTTGATCAAATAAATGCATCCTAGGTGAGCGTAAAATACTTTTTTTCTAAAACATAAAAAAATGTTACTAAACCCAAACAATTGAACGGTTGTGCATTATAGGCCGTTACATAATACTTCACAGACCACTGTCATTTACCATGGTAACACGGACACTGTCAGGTTATGTGTTAGTCAATAGCGGAATGAACGCAATAACGACTTAAAACCACTTCAGCAGACTGACAGAAAACTGCAGCTGTTGCGTAGCATATGTTTCTCGTGCGCTGTAAATTCAACCATTTTTCTGAGCAGCGCGTTTAATCGCGCGCAGAAGGATTCTCGTCATCATTGCTCAGCAGATTCACCAATGCGGCAAACACAGCAAGCATCCTTTCACAACTGCTTCATATCGGTACCGCGACTCTGTTTACAGCCCATATCCAGCATCCAGCTGTGGACTCTCCCTTCTGATCTGTCAACAAGCCAATGACAGTGTCGCCACCCCGCATTTAACTCTCTGCTAAAACGATGCCAAACTTAGAGCGTCCTGTCTGCGAATAATACACATTCAGAAAGGCAAGATGCAGCGACTGCAAGATGCAGCGATATGGAAAAATGTACCTGCAGTAGAACTTACCGGGGAGGAATCCAGCACGAGCGCGCCTTAGTTATGAAAGTCAAGTGATAATGCTGCTGGATGCTCTGGTGCTGTCTGCCCATGGAGATGACGGTGCAAAATGCTGTGAATGATCACAGCTAAACAGGGGAAAGGTGATCTGATCTGATCTGATCCAACTCTGTGTTGCCCCTGTACAGCTTCAGTTCCACACAGTGGTGGAATGTCACTGCATGTTTTGCACAATGCAACAAAAGATTCGATTTATTTTGTGGGGGAGAGTTTATTGCCTCCACATGAACAAATGCTTCTCTATTTAATAAACTATACAGTTGTGACCCAAAGTAATGCAACCCCAATCCCCTTAGTAGTGACTGAAACATTTGAATCTAAAATCAGTAATAATGTCAACCAAAAATGAAGCTAACTAGATATTGCTTAATAGACAATAAGCAAAAAAAAAAAAAAAAAAAAAGTAAATCGATTTATTTTTTCACAAAATGAGTTCCAATATAAAAATTAAGCATCCCACTAGCAAAGCCAAGTTTGACTCCCAAAGAAAACACAAAATCTATAATACCAGGTGCTTTTAAAAGCAACTGTCAAGCTTAGTGTATGTTGTATTCATAATGGACAATTAAAAAAATATTGTAAAAAAAATTTTTATAAAAGAAACTGAACGTAAAAGCTGTCATTATTAATTAATTTTTATTCTGTTTTATTATTATATATTGAATATATTATAGAATAGAGAGAGTGTGTGGCAGTAAACTAACATTAACTTACAATGAGCAAGGCATTTGTTACAGTATTTTTTTTAAACTAACACTAACTTGGATTAATAAATGCTTTTTGAAGTCTTTTACAATGTTAGTCCAGTTTGTAATTTGTGTGTTACCAAATAAGGGTAATCAATAATTATGAATTATGAATTATCAATTATTTGTAGAATGCATTTTAATTATACATTTATGACTTCTAAATATATGATTATATGCATTTATTGATATGGACATGTGTGTCTGAAATAAAGTAAAGTTTAATATTAATATTAGTGGGGGGGGGGGGGGGGTTATTAGTTGATTAGGCTTGAAAAAAAAAAATCCGTCCAAAAATGTCTCTTTGGAATCTATGGGTCCTCAAATGTTTGTCACGTTACATTAAAAGTCAAATTATTTGTTGATCAAAATGTATTTCTCTGTAATCAAATACATGTACATGCATCATCATTAAAGGTACTGACTTTATAGTAGCACAGTTGTCACATTTTGCAAGTAAATTTAGTTTACATGGCTCAGACTTGCCAACATCTTACATAACAGAAGCTTTTATACTGCTCAATGGCTGGTAAGAAAAAGGGATAGTTGTGGCCATTGGCATGGGCTGGTTAAGGGAGGGGCTACTATTTAACAAAGCACCGGTCTCAGTGCCAGCTTCAGCCTAGTGCACAATGCCTACTAAAGTTAACCCTCTAGTGCACTTCATTAGGGGTAGAGCTGGGTATTTAATGATGTTTGAAGCTGCTGGGTGGTCCAGATGAGCTACTTAAAGTTCCATGCATATTTCTTAATTTAGGAGATCTTACTTAAAACTTACTTCACTGCACTTTCTTGTGTCTTTCAGTCCAAGTCTATTAGCACTGAAGCCCACCTATATGTGTACTCTAAAATAAACTTTGAGCAAAGACCGTACAGACTTAAGACTTGTTAAAACCAAGGTGGATAAATCTAATGATAAATATAAAGTATTAATAATCATTCTAAAAATGTATAATCATTTGTTTCTTCAGGTTGATAAACCAAGAATACATTCACAGCCCATAATAATCTATCCTGCTTTAATGAGCTGGAGCATTTAAAGCGGCAGGCTACATAACTGCAGCATGCTTATAATAAACAGAATGTCATTGTGCGTTAGTGTGGATGCTATAGCCATCTTTTTAAGATGTCAAAAATAAAAAAATCATTAATCATATCAGAGACAGAGCCATTTAAAATTTTTGTCCAATCAAACACTCTAAAGAATGAAAATGTCCCTCCCCCTAATGCCAACAATTAGTAACAGCAAAAACAATCTAATCATGGTTCATGGTAACATATTAAATTAAATACTACTGAAAAAAAAAAGATGAACCATTAAATTGAAATAAAACTGCACTCTTCAAGCAACAGTAGATAATACAATAAGGTGTCTAAACTGATTTGTATGAAAAGTTCATGAATTTTGAAACAAACAGATTCTCACCTGCTCAGCAGATGCAGAAGTCCCAGTACCAGATGCGATGGTGACTTTCAGGTTCCGTCTGTTTCTCTTCCTCACTGCTGTAGAGGGCTTCTCTTCTTTCTCATCTTTTCCCACCTTCTTTTCTTTCACATCCTCTGTCTTTTTCTCATGTTTTTCCTTTTCTTTCGTCTTCTGTTTCTCTTGAGACAGAGGGGTTGCCAGTTTGATCACCCCGGCGATCCCCTCATTAAGCAGAGCCGCAGAGACACTCTTCTTGTCCTTTGGCTTCTTCTTCCGCTGAAAAAACAGTGAAATCAGCGTATTCATTTGAACACTGTAATTAAAACCTGCAAAAAGAACCACCTTTCAAACATATGCAGGTTTAAATTATTTAAGCTGGATCAATGACAATCCTGAAAAGGCCACAAAAGGGTTATCAGTGAGTTTAGAGACTGTTCGGCTATATCTGACGCCCACTGCCTGGATCACACAAAGGAGTCCTTATGCGACAGCCTGTGACTGTGATTGAATCTGTCAGATGCACAATTAGAAGGCAATTTCTATTAGACAAATACTTTTTTAAAATAGAAAGCATGTACAAGAACATAATTCATGCTGGCTTTTATTTCAATGCCTGAATCAGAGCATTTTAATGACCTAATGGCTATTACCAAATGAGATTGTAGGGTTTTAACATAGCACTTAAATCCAAAAAAGAACTGCAACAAAAAATTTGGGAAAAGTTTTTTTTTTTCTTTAAACTGGGTTATCGCAGTACCCAGAATAAATGATTATGGCCACCATCTTCATTTTGTCTATCTGCTCTGTAAATTGCACAAACAAATCTAATTCTTAAACTTTATCTGCCTTTTCTCTCAGGCTGTGAAATAATGTCATTTGGATTTCTTTTTTTTTGCTCTGTCCACTTGGAGGACAGGGGAGGAAACAGCCTTTTGTTGTCTTACAACAGTGTGCAGAGACAAAAAAGCATTCATGCAGACAGAGCCATCAGGCCATCTCTGTCCAGCAGTCTATCAAACCAGCATGAACACAGCCAGTCTGCACTGACACCTGACATATAGACTCAATAATCTATGTCTTCTAAAGCAATTATAATCTGTTCATCAGTTATTGATCATAAGGAATAGTGCATGTACACCACTGTTTTACTGTGCCTTTATATACAGAGTAAACTGTAAGATTCTGTTTTTACCTTCATATAAAATCATTTACCTTCAGTAGCCTACTTAATTATTACAAATGACTACAATCAGTTATAGCAAAGTATTTTTCTACTATATAAAAAAAGGGTTTTCGGATCACTAAAAAAAAAAAAAAAAGCTCTATAAAGGGTCATCAAAATGCTTGTCTAAACAATACTGGCCTCTAGAGGCTGCTGGGTAAAAAAATACATATTCAGAAGAAGACAGGCATATATTTGTATATTCGGAACGGCATGCTAGCATGCTAATATTGCCGTTTGTTTTGTTTTTGTATTTGAAAGAAGTCTCTTATACTCACCAAAGCTACATTAATCGATTAAAAATACTACAAAACAGTAATTTTGAGAATTATTACAATATTAACAATTTAAAACCATTTTCGTAGTTTAGTCCAGTTATAGCAAAGCTTAAGTTTACATCACTTATAACTACACTCTTGTGGGTCACATGACCCTTCACAAATAATCTAATATGTTGATTTGGTGCTCAAGAAACATGTCTTGTTATTGTCAATGTTGAAATCTGTTGAGCTAGTTTTTGGAGGGAATCCTTGTAACATGCTACAGATTTAAACCTTTACCATTACATACAGCTTCAGATACATGGTAAACATGGTAAAATGATAGTATGCAGTGTTTTTGATGTAGTATAGAGTATGGTTTTATTCCATTCTGAACATAACTGAGAATTTATATACACAGTACACATTTCTGCTGGGAAATGGACAAAATTTGGGTTATATGAGTGTGCTGTATACTAATATCATATCAGCATCATTAACTTGATGATAGAGTGATGGCGTACCTGGCTCTGGTGTTTCGTCTTTGACTGTTTCTCCATTGCTGGAACAGAAACAGAGTATTAAATTAGGCGAAGGAAGTGCAAGTGGAGGATATTAAATTATGACATCTGCCCACCCGAAATACTGAATATAAATGAACAATGACAAAAGCTTCTCAACTGTGTGTCATGATATTAATTGAAACATTCACAAGGAGGATTGTGTATGTGTTTTTTCTTAAGGTAAATATATATATAAATGTGCTGGTATGTAGTATGTAGGTTAAAATGGTGTAGAACTGTCAAAGCCTGTCATCAGTAATCATTCTAACAGCAAGCCTGAGCCTGCTTTGAACTTTGACCCCGGATCTCATAAGAAACTAGTCTTGATATGCGAACTGCTGTTCCACTCTTTCAGACCCTCCAATGTTTCTTTTAAACACATGGCTGCTACGTTTGTGGAAACCTATGCGTTTCATTTATTCAAAGAATACACAGATTTCACTTAAAAGCTACAATTAGTACATCCAATTTAACAACCATCGCTTTGTGGTCTCGAAACAACTTTCTCAATTGGGTCTTTTTTAAGCAATTCAGATCTTGGTTTGGAAAGACTGCCATTGCGTAATATCCCAGGGAACATTTAATTAAGGGATACTGCTTGACAAATAGCAAACTGTGATTAGAGGATTCAGCACACCCCTTCAGATGACGTCAAATAAGAATACATGACAGTGAACACACAACTCGACCAGTTTTCCATCCTGTGCGCACTAAAAGCAGCCAGTCATGGAAAACCAGTTTATTGTTTCCACTGTAAAAACATTTTTTTTCTTCTTCTTCAAACTCTCTAAAAGTACTACTGATCTGGAAAGAGCTTAAGAACTGTTTCCAGACAGCTGAGTGAGAATAAAAGCAGCTGTATTACCTGAGAGGTATCTCTCCAGAGGGGAGGAGGAGCTTTGGCTTCCCCAGCAGCAGAAGAACAAGCTCCAAACCAGGACGGTGGCCAATATCAGCACAATCACCCAGAGCACCCAGGCCGGAGCCGGGTACACCAGGGCCCAATCTTGCAGCGCATCCATATTTAGCCACTTTTCCTTTTTTCCCCTCTCGGTCTACTTTCCTCTCTTCTAGCTCCAGTGGCTGCTTCTCAGTGGCAGATGGGCAGCAACCGTGCAAGGCCACAACCCACGTCAGCTCTGGAGGAGTGCGTATACGAGTGTGTGTGTTTTCTTCACTGAGCCGGGCAGCAGTCACAACCCTGCCTGGAATATCCAGCAGCCACTCCCAGAGCAAAACATTTCTCACTGTCTCACACACACACACCTTCGTTTCATCCGGCTCCGAGACCTGTTGGTTAATGGTAGGTATAGTAGCAAAAAAATGCACCTGAGGCACTTTAAAGCGACAACGAAGTTCACTTAGGTGTGCACATAAACACTGAGAACAGGAAGATAATGTAAACAGTGCCCTTCAAATGTATTTGGACACTTTAGTCACACTTATAAAAGAGATCTTGATGGGAACTGATTACGTACATCCACTTAAAAAAAAAAAAAGACAGTAGGATTAGTCATTGCTAAAATGGCTGAGAAAAGTGAAGTTAGTTCTGAGAAGTTCTCTAGAATCATTTTCACATTTTTAAGTGTGACTTCCATGGCTAAACACTTTAAGATTCACTTAAAAAAAAAAAAGCAGCATTAACAATTTATATAAGAAACATTATTAATATTTGTTAAAAATTTAGAACCAAATCAGCATATCAGAATGACTTCTGAAGGATTATGACCGCTAAAAATTATATTTTGTCACTAAAGCCATTATAAAATATAGTATTAATACAATAGTTCTTTTAAAATGTCATACTTTTTCACAGTGTTGCAACTTTTACTGTATTTTTGATCAAATAAATGCAGTCTGGGTGAGCATAAGAAAATAAATTAATAAAAAAAATCTGAAATTCCAATGTTTTGAACGGTAGTGTGGATCCATTACAGTCTCTATTTTCTTTTATGAAAAGAACAAATTGATCAGCTTCCAGGAAACATGCACACAGTAATCATTTTGTCCGGACTTTGGATAAAATATAAAAATAACCAAAGGAAAATCTGTCATTCAGAGGAAGCTGGTCATTTATGAGTCACAACAGGATCTTTCCATCTTGGTTAACTGCTTTAACAACACACACCCTGTTTTTTCAACTTTTGGCCCAAAATTACCTGGTCCCCCAAAATCAAACACAGATGCCCAACATCCTTAGGTTTTGGCTTGTAAACACACTGGAAAATCAAGACGCCTTTAAAGAGATGATGATCAGTCAGGCACTGACTGATTTGTGGCAGTCTTTGGTGAGTAGCCAGACAATGGTGGAAAAGTTAGTCACTGCTGCGACCTAGTGGATGCAACATGAGTTGAGACATTGCTTCTGCATACGCTTGCCATTACTTATCACCAGTCTTGATACAGGGCTTCCACACTTTGTGACCTATGAATTTCAAACCCTTTTTCATTCATTTCTGTTGTATACTTCACTTTTATTACATTTTTAGAATAAGTTGTGTCTAACAAATTAAATGCTGTTGAATGGTTTTCTATTAACAGTTCTAAAGTTTGCAGGAAGTAAAGCTCGTTCTTCTTGTTTTCTGTTTGTTGGAAAAATTATTTTTTGTTCCAAAATGTTTTTCAAATAAATGGGTTTTTATTTTTCCATGCACAACTGTTTCAACAATGAGAATAATAATAAATGTTTACAGAGAACAAAATCAGCATATTAGAATGATTTCTGAAGGATCATGTGACACTGAAGACTTCAGTAATGATACTGAAAATTCAGCTTTACATAGACAATAAAATACATTATAACCAAATATATATAAATAGAAAACATTTGTTTTAAATGGCAATATTCCACAATATTGCTGATTTCACTTGGTGAGTGCAAGAAATTTCTTACTGACCCTAAACTTTTGAACTTTTAGCAACAGAAACTTCCAGGTCTTTTTAAGATGTTTAATTTCCATTCTCTTTTCAGGCCTGAAAGTAACTTATCAAATTCTCTAATATTTTCAGGACTGCAGGAACCCTGAGTGTCAAATAAAAAGCATGAATGTTAAAAATGAATAAAACAGAAAGACTGTTTTTCATAGTTTGGCTGGTCCTGCGACTTATTTCTCAAAATTATTTCTAAAATTAATTTGACATGAACCGAGAGAAATGAACCAAGAGAAAACATTACAATCTACAGCCGCGAGAGGGCGCTCTATGCTGCTCAGTGCTCCTGAGCAGTGACTTATAGTCCAGTGCGACTTATATATGTTTATTTTTTCATCATGACGTATTTTTGGCCTGATGCGACTTATACTCAGGTGCGACTTATAGTCCGAAAAATACGGTAAACATTTTTTTCCTGTGAGTTTAAGTGGTCTCACATGACAAACATCGCCTTAAATGAACAATGTCTTTAAAGATGTAACAATAGTAGAACCTTTTTGGAAACAATCCTTATTAATTGCTCCCAATAATGACACGCTTCCCCTTTAACCATTAAAGATTCCAAAAGTGTTTCGCAAGATGCTTGGAAATGTGTTCAGAAACACACTTTTACTGTTCATTGTCATGTTATGATGTTCAAGACAATGACTCGCATTAGGGAAAAGAAAAATGTCCTTTGAAATGACACTGAACTGGAATAATTAATAAAGTCTTGCCTGGTAAATTACTTCCTTCATGCAGAATATAGAAAATTCACGGAAACATCCCAGAACTCCGGAGCTCTTGTCATGCTGGAAATGTCTCCATCAGTCTTTTGGAAAATGCTCCTAACATAAAACGTGACTAAATAAAGGATGGTTAGTTAAATACGAAGATGAGGTTGAGGAGTAAGTTGATCCGCTGTTTCCAGTCTAATAGAAGCCAGTGTCTTGAGCCGCCCAGTTCGGAGTCTAAAAAAGGAAATGGAGGATCATTAGTGACATCAAAGAAGTTTGCTCGATTTCTTCTATTAAGGGTTTGACATATTTTAAGTGGCCAAAATCTTCAGACTCCAGCAATATCTCCAAAGTGAATATCAAGCAAAATGCAGGACAAGATATAGGACTTAAAATCTGATTATTCAGAAATTACACAGCCTGGGCTTTGATTCAGGCGTGTGTATGATATTTTGAGGAAATGTACACTAGCTAATGCTGGCTAATGTTCAGTTAAGGTACAAATGCTTCAACATTTCAAAGCACGCTCATTTTATGACGCTAATGATTCCAATGAGGCTTGGCTGAAGGAAAAAGGGTCTGCCCGAACACCCTGTGAGTCCAGTACCTCGTTCCTGCTGCTGTGGCTGATCTTCTTCTCGATGTTCATGGCCAGCATCTGACTGCGGAACGACAGGCTCTTGGTCTTCTCGATCACCTGCTGATACGGCGACACAGCGTTGTTGCCCATCACCACGTGACCCTGAGCAGAAAACACTCATCAGGGAGGAGCAGTGAACCGTTTTAGACTTTAAAAGAGCACCTGCATAAATTAGTAAAGAACTTTTCCAAGTATTACAATGAAAAAGTAAAGGCTTTAGAGGTATTAGGGATTCAGCATCACTTTGGGTTTTTCTGAATTACAGCTCCTATGCCAGCTTACATCAATCTTAGGCAATATTATTTAACAAACACAAACTAAAGGCAAGAAAACTAAAACTAGGCTATCCCCCCCACAAACACACATTAATTAAACTTAATTTCCTCATATATATTTCTTTCAATTTCGGTATAAATAAAAAATAATAATAATAATAATTAGCTAATATTAATGAATTTACCTGTATTGTAAAGTGCTACCAATATGGAAAAGAGCAGCTTGGACATTCTGCTAAACATAGTCTATTGTGATCCACAGAAGTAAAAAAAAAAAAAAAAGGGGGGGGGGGGGGGGTAACAATACATTAACCAACTATGCATCTTTTAACTAACTATAAAAACTATCAAGGAGTAATATAGTTTACAACATTTGTCTGTACAGATTTTCATTCTCCATTCATGTTAGTTCACAGTGCATTTACTAATGTTAACCTCTACTTTTAAAATTCTGTAGCAAAGGTTAAGATTAATATTATTCAAGATTAATAAATGCTGTAGATATATTGTTTATTAGTTCATGTTAACTACCCTAGTTAACTAATATTATCAATCAGGACTCTATTGTAAAGTGTTACCAAAAACCCGAGGGCGAGTAACTTTTGGGTGAACTATCACTTTAAGGGATTATATTCATCTTGTGAATCTAAAAAAGAAATGACAAATACCTTTCAAATGTAAAGCAAAAGTAAAATTGCTCTAGGCTATGTGCACCTTAGTCAAACAATGAACAAACAAACAGCCCACTTTCACTGTCGGAACGAGTCTATTGCATATCAATCTAAGGGTCTTTGCATTTGGACATGTGCTCTGCACCGAAGAGCTCGCTCACCAGTTTGGAGTCAATTTTGGCATCCAGTCTGGCATTGCGGATCAGGTTTACGATCCATCTCTCGGCCTCCTCTGGGGTCATATTCAGCTTATCTGCCAACATGCTGCCCATGAGACATGAGAGGGACAAAATGAGAAATGCAGACATCGCCTGAGGTCCACAACAAGCTGTAGCTCTCGTCACGATAAAAATCAATCGGTGTGATGAACAAAAGCTGATGACGAATTAAGTCGCACCACCAAAATAACAGGACTCCCGGCACAAACAGTGATGTTCAAAGGAAATGTTAACAAACATCAAAATAACATCTGTAACAGAGTTATAACAGTTAACTAGAACCATAAAACATTTGTTACTTGAAATATTAACTGATATAAATATATTTTACTATCTTTATGTATTAAAATAACTAAAACCAAAATAAAATAAAATATACATTAAAATTACAATGAAACAGAAGATAGAAAAAATAAAACTAAACTATTAAAGGGTGAGTTCACCCAAAAATGAAAATTATGTCATTAATAACTCACCCTTATGCTGTTCCAAACATGTAAGGCCTCCTTTTATCTTCAGAACACAGTTTAAGATATTTTAGATTTAGTCCGAGAGCTCTCAGTCCCTCCATTGAAGCTGTGTGAACAGTATACGGTCCATGTCCAGAAAGGTAAGAAAAACATCATCAAAGTAGTCCATGTGACATCAGAGGGTCAGTTATAATTTTTTGAAGCATCAAAAATACATTTTGGTCCAAAAATAAAAAAAAATTACGACTTTATTCAGCATTGTCTTCTCTTCTGGGTCTGGTCTGAGTGTGTTCACGACGCTGCTGACGTGTTTTCTGGTGCGCCCAATAACAAAGATAACACATCAGCAGCATCACTGCAGTGTTGTGAACGCATGTTTTTTATATCTTTCTGGACATGGACAGTATACCGTACATAGATTTTCAACGGAGGGACTGAGAGCTCTCGGACTAAATCTAAAATATCTTAAACTGTGTTCCGAAGATGAACAGAGAGGTCTTACGGGTTTGGAACGCCATGAGGGTGAGTTATTAATGACATCATTTTCATATTTGGGTGAACTAACCCTTTAATGATCCTAAAATAACACTGATCTATAAACCCACTGCTGTCTGAGTACATCTATCACAATCTTTAGAATGTACACTATTGTGAAGTCGCTCAGCTTTTGTCAGATTTGGTGGGTGTCCATTGATCCTGGCTGCGTGGTGAATCTTCGCAGGGCGCTACGCTCTTTTTACAGCACTAAGAGGATAAGCGCACACTGGTCTATCAGGATTCCTCCTGGGAGGTGGCACTACCTGATGCTGATGCATTGATGGATCCGGCAGAATGTCTCGAAGATGAACAGTCGTGCATTTTCAATGAAATCTTCCAAGCAGGCCACCAAGAAGAAATCGTTCACCAGCACCTTGAAAAGAATAAAATCCTTTCAAATAATCTGCTTTGAAAATTGTATAAGCGTTGTTGATGTTCCACTGAAAGGACATGAGAGTGAATTATGTATTTTTAAAAAGTACGTTTAAAATTATAAATAAACTGAATTTGATATTATATATATATACACAAGTATAAGTATAGTATAAACGGCATTTTAAGAGTAAATTAAGACTTTACATTTACTAAACTTTACCAGTGAAGCAGGTAATTTCTGCACACAAACAGAATTAAAAAATGGCTTAAAAAAAAAATAAGTAATATAATATATACAAAATTTGAATTTACCCCCAATAGATCTTTTCTTTAAGTAAAAAATAAAAACACTCTTTACTTTAGCTGAACCTAGATCAGCATTTATAAACCAATCCCTGAGACATAAACTGAAACTGGTGAATGGCAGAGGAGATTATGTTTTCACAGGTCTGAATGCTGAACGCTCCCTCTGGCCCAACTAGGCCACGTCTAAGAGAGGAGCTGCCTCATAGCTGTAGGTCTGAAAACTGACAGCAGAGACGCCTTGAAAAGCCTAGTAGGAAACAGCAGTAAATTACAGTAGACAGGGATTTTCAGTGGATGAATGGACCAGTGGCTCCAAGCAAAGCACCCATCAATGCTTGTCTCCTACCGATTCTAACAGAGGGAAGCAGTGTACAGAGGGAATCACAAGGATGACAGCCCTGATAGCTGTGTTAAACACACACAGTGGAGGATGAACCTTACCGACTCACACTCTCTCAGTTTTTTCTGAGCGCTGTCGAAATCAAAGTTAACGTAGAGGCACTCCACAAACTCTGTGATAGGATCCTTGTATGTGTATGATTCCTGTTGAGAGAGCAAAAGGAGAAGGAAACATTAATCTCGTGCTAATTTGACAGCAAGTGCTAAAGTCATGGGTATAAAATGTGGCAGCGCCCCAAGAAGCACTCCGAGGACTACATTTAAAAGAGACACTAATTCACTCTGAATCAATACTTAAAAGGAAACACATCTAGTATGAACGTAATGGAATGCAACGGCGCTTGTCGAGCTAGGAACCTCAAAAGAGAATCTGTGAGCTCATTCAGCCGAACCATAAAGAGGATCTTCACAACAACCCAAACTGAAATAAACTCTTTCAGCTCAGATGCTCCTGTCATAAAAACACTGCTGTTGTGTGCATATTAGCATGCAAAATCTACATTTAACATGAAACATTTGTGAGATAATTTTATGCAATTTGTTCATATATGCCTGACAAACATTATCATATCATATCTGGTTAGTGTTTGGCTGGCATGACCCTTAACCCGAGTAAATCCGAGGCAATCCACTGTCTAGTTAAATTTGCAGTCATCATGCTGACCTGTTGGATGACCTTGACCAGATCTTTGAGGACCTGTCGTCGCTTTCTCACATCTTTGTTGGTGATTACGGCCGTGGTCAGGTAGCGCAGAATGTGAGGGCACATGGTCTGAATAGCATTCAGGTACCTGAAAAACAGACGCTTTTATAGAATACTTGGGGTCAGTGCAAAAGATTTATATTAATATAAGCGTGTCTAATAAATAACTGTTGTTCTTTGAACTTTTCTGTAATCACTAAAGAAAGAAAAAAAAAACGAAAAAAATAAATAAATAATCTATATTAGGGCTTCAAGATAAATCAAAGTGCTCAGACCGAGCAGCGTACATTACATGGTCATGCAAACATGCACTGCTCCCTCTAAAAAAGTTAATGTTCAAGAGCAAATCTCATTAACTGCTAATTTTCCAGCTACCCTCTCTGAAGTAATTGTTACAAAAACAACTCACACTTTTTTCCAAGTCCCTTAAAGGTGCCATAGAATGCAAAAATCACTTTTATAAGGCGTTTGAACATGGTTGAGTTGCCGCAGTGTGTGAAAACAACCAGCCTATAATGGTAAAAATTCCCACAACCACAAGCTCTTGATGCTCCATCAGGGTTGCCAGGTTTTCACAACATAACCTTCCCAATTGCTACTTAAATCCCCCATCAAAAATCACATTCCGGTGGGATAAAATACACGTTTTTGGTGGGATTCTGCTGGTACAATTCACACCTCTTTTCTTTAATGAACAATTTAAGAGCACTTGTTATAGCGGAAAAGGGGATTTCTGTAATCGTACTCACTGGGGCTGATAGAGGAACAGCTCGATGATGTTGTCTCTGCCTTTAGGGTGGTTAAAGAAGACAAATAAAGACCAGTGTATGAGCCACGTCCTCTGCTGCAGCGACTGGAGAGGAGAACTCACAGACTGAACCGAGGCAGGAAAGAAAAACATGATTTAATTAAAAAAAATGTCTACACTGCTTCAGTCTTACTTATGTCAAACTGTTGAAGCTACAAGCAAAGACTAGCAAAGCAAACAAGGCTGCAGTAAAGCCACTGGCATCCATCTTTGACTTCACTGCAAATAGAAATTGCTGAGCATTTACTTCTAGGAGCTGATGCAACGTAAATGTCACCCAGGTCAATTTTGTGTGTATAGTTGATCTAATGTTCGACGTCTGCTAAAGGACTGTTTTATCTGAGCTCAAAGGAACATGGGTGGTCCAGCAAATGACCATGTGGGAAGGTTATTGGATTTCTCCAGCTGATGAAATACAGCCACAAAAGCTTCTATTATACAAGGAGGATGCCAGACAGACATACATTGTTGTCGATGGTCTCTCGTAATCGTGTCAGGTCCTCCATGGCTGCCTCCCAGTTCTGCATGAGGATCTCGGAAGCCAGTTTGCCCCACAGAGAGCTCAGAGCGTTCCTGTCCGTGGAGGGAACCTGGTCATGACAATGAGACATTTGATCAGTATCAATTTCTCTGTTATTTTTCACAGTGAAATTTCTCTCTGATATATTGTTGCTTTAGCGTTGATGTAAAATGAACTGTCATGTCTCGACTGGTTTACGACACAATATTAAACCTACATCTCTGAATATTCAGCAGTCATAGTCGTGGATCTTCAGTTTCACATAAATCTTTACAAATCATTCTAATATGCTGATTAGGTGCTCAAGAAACATTTATTATTACAATTAATGTTTCTTTTCTTTTTTCTGGATTCCTTGATGAATAAATCATTCAAATGATCAGCTTTTATATGAAATGAATCAATTTAATATATCCTAGCTGAATAAAAGTATTAATTCCTTGTAAAAAGAAACTCTAAACTTTTAAAAATAACTATATTTCTATTTATAAAAATAAAAAAGCCAAGACGTATCCACCAAAGCTATTTTTGCAATTTTTAAAACATTTACAATGCATAATACTTTTGCTTATGTTCGCTTAATGACCTTTTTAAACATTCAAAGGTACTTTTTCCAATTGTTTGTTCAGATAAACTACTAAAAACAAAAGCTGTTAAAGCACTCAGGAAAGAAACTAATTAATTTGTATAATTTTGAGTGTAAAAGAGAGCCTATGTTACACTTTTTGTAAAAAAAGAGGATAAAACACTAGGGGTCTTGTTGACACAAACAACACCACTTACAAGCACACGGAAGAAGTAAAGATACTCTGCGGCCCCTGAGTAGTTGCCACACTCATACTGGAACTTAGCATAACGGTACAGCGTATCCAAATATTCCTGACGAAACTGAGGGAATAAACAGATGGAGCTCATCACTCATGGAATGAAATATTCAACGATGCAATAATCTGTTGATTAGCTTCCCAGAAAATAAAAATTGGATAAGGGGTTAACTGGTCATAGTTGTGAAACTTACACCATGTTTGTCTGCTAAATATTCAAACAGCATCCTCCCGTCTCTAAGAAAAAGAAAAAATTGCATGGTAGTGGTGACTGCATATGTTAGGATGCTTACATAATAGCCATTAAAAATCAAACTGAAATGATATTTCAAGAAGCAGTAAACAGTAATATGATGACAGAAAACCTGGTGGACTGCATCTGTCTCTGAGTTTCTGGATCTTCAAACATCTTAACAATAGGCTCAGTTTCAGACTGGAGCTGTTTCAGCTGGGCCACCACTGTGGTTCTTTTCTCCCTTAATGCTGCAGAATACAATGAATTTAATATGCATGCAGCGTATAGTACTGCACTGTATTTGATGTGAAAATCTTCATTATAGATCTGGATATGATTTTATTTAATTCTATAACCAGTGTATATTTAGGTAGAAAGGGAAAAATACTTACAGTGTGGAATTTCTTTGTCAGAATTGAGGTTCTTGTATACATCCATGGCAAAGTCCACCATGTTAGTGTCACTGAGAAGATCCAGCTTCCCTTGGAGAAGTTCCTTCTCATTGTAGATCTGAGAAGACAATAAACAATAGATTTAACAGCACTATAACAGGTCTTCTGAAGATCAAATAGAAGAACCCAGCCAAATAATATAGTAATATAGTAATATAGTATTTTACACATAACACAATAATTAATGATGACCTTGTTCACGTATTTATGGTAACGTTAGTATGTTTCTTTAAAGAAAGCCATGATATTAGAACACAATAACAGTTTGAACAAGTGTAGAAACACAAAGAGTTCAGAGCTACGGAATACGAATTTAAAGTTGTTATGTTAACAATAAAAAGAAATAAGTATTTATTGCAAATGTCTCATTTCTGTTTAATATCCCATACAAAAAAAAATACTTTTTCCAGATCGTCTGGCTATTCGACACACGTGGCGCAGACCATTTAGCGACGACTAAACAATTCAATAAAACCAAAGAACAAAGCATATACTTTACACTACTGTAATTTATGTATTACCTCTTTGACAGAGAGAAATTCCAGCAGCGGAAAGACCAAATGCCGGTCTAAAAAATGTGCAATCTTAGTGGTCAGATCGTACTCCGCCATTTTGGAAATAAAAAAAAGCCTTTAAAAACTTTATTTAAACAGCGATGAGAACAGTGACCTGCTGCACCCTGTTTTTATACAGTCTATGGCTGACTGCACCCCACAAGCACTGTTAGCCAGACAAGACTGGTTGGAAAATTTAACTTCCTCTTAGTTGATAGTTTGGTACTGGTTATTGTTTCTGCAAAACTATAGCAAATTCATATGGGATCTGCCTTCATCTTTGTGGCATTTTAATTTCTTGTTGTAATGACAATTAACCGAATGCTGGGTCAATCATTTTATGCAGTAAATTATTATACATTTTAGCCATTTAAATATTTTTACAAAGCAGTATACCAGATTCAAAGAAACTGTGAACCTCTGACACATACTTATAACCTGATTATTTACACAGTAAAAAGTTTAGCATGATGCATATGTGACAGAGTTGTACATATAGCCGACAATATACAGGTGCATCTCAATGAATTAGAATGTCTGGAAAAGTTCATCTCATTAGTTCAACTCAATTTGTGAAACTCATGTATTAAAAAAAAATGCAATGCACACAGACTGAAATAGTTTAAGTCTTTGGTTATTTTAACTGTGATGATTTTGGCTCACATTTAACAAAAACCCATCAATTCACTATCTCAACAAATTAGAATATGGTGACATGCCAATCAGGTCCAGCAAAAACAAATGAACGAACGATACCTGGACCCAATCAGCTAATCAACTCAAAACACCTGCAAAGGTTTCCTGAGCCTTCAAAAGGGTCTCTCAGTTCGGTTCACTAGGCTACACAATCACGGGGAAGACTGCTGATCTGACAGTTCTCCAGAAGACAATCATTGACTCCCTTCACAAGGACTGTAAGCCATAAACATTCATGGCCAAAGAAGCTGGCTGTTCACAGAGTGCTGTATCCAAGCATGAGTAGAAGGAAAAAGTGTGGAAGAAAAAGATGCAAAACCAACAGAGAGATCTGCAGCCTTATGAGGATTGTCAAGCAAAATCGATTCAAGAATTTGAGTGAACTTCACAAGGAATGGACTGAGGCTGGGGTCAAGATATACAGAGCCACTACACAGAGTCGTGTCAAGGAATTTGTTGAACCAAATACAATGTCAGAGGCGTCTTCCCTGGGCTAAGGAGAAGAAGAACTGGACTGTTGCCCAGTGGTCCAAAGTTCTCTTTTCAGATGAGAGCAAGTTTAGTGTTTCATTTGGAAACCAAAGAGTCTGGAGGAAGGGAAGCTCATAGCCCAAGTTGCTTGAAGTCCATTGTCCAGTCTGTGATGATTTGGGGTGCAATGTCATCTGCTGGTGTTGGTCCATTGTGTTTTTTGAAAACCAAAGTCACTGCACACGTTTACCAATACATTTAGGATCACTTCATGCTTACTTCTGCTCTCCAACTTTCTGAAAATGCTGATTTTATTTTCCAGCAGGATTTGGCACCTGCCCAAAAGCACCAAAAGTTGGTTAAATGACCATGGTGTTGGTGTGCTTGACTGGCCAGCAAACTCACCAGACCTGAACCCCAGAGAGAATCTATGGGATATTGTCAAGAGGAAAATGAGAAACAAGAGACCAAAAAATGCAGATGAGCTAAAGGCCACTGTCAAAGAAACCTGGGAATCCAGCCACCTCAGCAGTGCCACAAACTGTTCACCTCCATGCCACGCTGAATTGAGGCCGTAATTAAAGCAAATGGAGCCCCTACCAAGTACTGAGTACATGTACAGTATCTGAACATACTTTCCAGAAGGCCAACAATTCCCTATAATTTTATGTCTTATGAAGTATACTAATTCGTTGAGATGAATTGGTGGGTTTTTGTTAAATGTGAGCCAAAATCATCACAGTTAAAAGAACCAAAGACTTAGACTACTTCAGTCTGTGTGCATTGAATTTATTAAATACACAAGTTTCACAATTTGAGTTGAATTACTGAAATAAATTAACTTTTCCACTGCATTCTAATTTATTGAGATGCACCTGTATTGTGTGTCTCCACCTGCTAAGAATGTTACATAATCTCACTGGAGGATGACTGGGCATAATAAGGGTTAAGGGCTTCCTATTGGCTGGTTGGTTCAATTGTGTAAGGCCAGTGGTAATTCGTGTGTTTGATAGTTCTGTCATTATGGCTGTAATTGTCTGTTAATGAAATGTGTTGTATATTAAGAGCAACAACATATATATTCAATATCGAGAAAAGTGTTGGATGTTGATGAAGAGTGTGAAAAATGTGTGTTTTATTATAGCGCCGGCAGGAGGAGTGTTGAATATCACTCTGAGTTAGGCTACTGTGTTTTCTCAGTGAATAAATCGATGAATGGGAGACGATTTATTGAACAAGAGCTTTATTGACACAACACAACACAAAGAGGATAAGAGACCAGTTACACATGATATGATGGAAATAAAGTAAGCATTGAGAATTCGCTTTAATTGAGGGTGAGTGTTTTGAGATCTTTCTGCAAATTAAGTAACCTGTTCTGTAAAAATGCCCAAAAAATGAATTTCCTGAGAGACATCGTATAAGCAAAAATTTGGTGACTTATTTTTTCCTTTCCAAAAAGATTGTGGTGGGGCTGCTTGCAGTTTGGTAGAAAATTTTGTCCTCCAACACTTTCTGTGATAGAAGAAAATAGGGTTCATGCACTAACATGGCAAAATTTACAACTTCTGATAAATGAACTAATATGATTTAGATGTCTATTATTTTATCCAATATATGTTAATGATTGCATTGCATTGCAATGATAATAAATGCATTGCAGGAAGGACTTAAATGGATGGTCATGTTTCCTTGGTAATTTTACAAAGGTTATGTTACATCTTGATGTAAAAGTATAAGTATAAGTTTAATAAAGGAAGAAACAGATCAAATGATCTGACTATCAAGAGGTGAGTGACTCTACTTATGATGGACATATCATCATTTCGCAGTTAATTTCTCAGATGTTTTTTTTTTTTTTTTTGTAAATGTGACAGATCATCCATAGCCTTTATAACAGCAAAACATCAGACTCACTTTTAATCGTGCAGCATGAAAAGCATGAAGGAGCAGTTAATCCAGTATTCACAAATGATACAGCTTATAAATGGGCTTGTTTAGCAGAGAGAAAATGAGAGAATGCCTTACAAAGGAGGTCAGGTTTAACTAACTTGTAATTGAGCCACACTAGTCTCAGTGCTGTTCCACCTCATTAATCTCACTTCTGTTTCAACTCCATTGTGGGTATTTTTTACGATGGTGATTTTATCACTGCTTTTCCATAGCACTTTCCACTATGCCACATAAAAGCACGAGTTTGACAGATGGCTTAATTTATTCTGGACAGCTTCAGGAGCAGGTTGAAAGTGCTGCATGGAAACCAAACAATGGAGAGGGCGCTACTTGCCCAGGAGATGTAGGCATAAGATTGTGTCCTTCGGGACTTTCTGTGTGCTTGATGGGTTTTACTGACAGAAAATCATCTTTAAGGGCCAACTATATAATCCATCCATGCATTTGGTTGCTAGAGGAAAATCTTAAAAGCCTAGTGGGTCATGTGAGCGCAGATATGGGATCTTTCAAAAGTGCTGACTCGGTAGCAGTGCAGTGTTTTTTTTTTTTATCTAAATCAAAGGATACTGGATGACATTTTTGATTTGATATTGCAATAAAACATAAAGGAAGCTGAATTTGATTTAGTATTGCCCTGGAGAAAAAGCAGAGATCTCTGCAGCAAAAACTGTTTACTGACCCCTTGCATCTGTCTTGTGCTGGTCGTGTAGACTCAAATAAAAATACATAACTGTATTTATACACTGTTGAACGTGTAGAAATTCCCTTCAGCCGCATACTACTGAACTTAATTTCACTAACCCCTTGATATCAGACTCTTTCATTCACATATTAATTTATCCATGGCTGTGAAAAGCTATTTAAAAAAAGTCCAAAATGAAAACATACACAAAGCATTCTCTGTGTGTGTTGAAGTTGTAACAGCAGTGTTTATGTTTCAGGGCTCCAGACAACTAAATGCACCAGTCATTTCAAATCATCAGATAACATCATTAAAATGGCATCAGTGGAGTCTGCGCTGGTTTTTCTGTCTGTAGAAAGCCTGCAGCTAAGGTTACATTCACACTGTCAGTGTTTGGGACTTACAACCGTCTTTACTCATAGGTGAGTCTCAAAATATCCTGTTTACAAAACAGCTTGTAATAGAGGCTCAAATACTCTGTATGAATGTGCAACTGAAGTCAAGCCAGTATTCTATTAGGACTATCACCTGTAACCATAGTGACAGTGACTAAAGTAAAAATATCAAAGGAGCAGACATCAAAAACTTCAAAGTATTATCACATTTGACATGACAATAGTTCAAGTGAGGGTTGATTTCATCTGTCAAATCCTAATTAACCGATGGCAGCTTTTATACCTCAGTAAAGAGCCGAGCATCTGAGTCGCACACAGATCACAAATCTGTCTGGAGGAGCTGTGGTGAAGGACAGTGACTGGATCTAAACCTTCAGATGTCACACAGCTCATATCTGCCTCTCTGTAAGTTATCGAAACCACACATACACTAGATGCAGCCAGAGCGTCTATCTTGCACTTTCTGACATAACAGACCACTAGTTGAGTCCAAAGACTTGGCAACCCTTCATCCAACAAGAGCTGCGGGAGTCAGATCTGACTAATCACAGGTCAAGAATAAGGAGAGACGACTGACAAGACCATTCTGGAGTATTTGCTGTTCAACACATCCTGAACTCAACATCTGATAACAAATATCTGATGACAAATATCTGTTATTGACAAATATCTGTTACAGAGTGCATGCGATTGGGTCCCTAATGCACCAAAATTATACACAATATTAGAATGTGTAGGAGTGGGCACAAAAATTGTGGGAGCAAAACACTTTGTGGGAGCAGGCAGCAATGGACAGAAATCCAGCTAGACCGTGAGAATAAGAAAACAAGAAAATCCCAGACATTTTGGGGCGATTAAGAAATCCCGGCCGGACACTTCTTTTAGGTCCAAAAAGAGGATATGTCCAGTGAGAAGACGTCACCCTATTAAATATTGTGAAACCCAGCAATGTGTCAGGAAAAAGAGGTCATAAACACTCTGGTGGACTTCAGTACCTGTGCTCTGTTCACTTAAAAAATGAGATCAATACAGGATGGAAACTTCTCATCTTCTTGCCTCCAGCTTTATTGACAAAGATTGAGAGAAACCTAGCATGAAGCATAATACCGTAGCAGCATAACTCAAATGTAACTAAAGCTTTCCCACAGTGAGATTAATCTAACTTTGCTCTCAGTGCTAAATTATGCATCTCACAGAATTATGTGGTGCAGATTATGAAGTTCCCCTTTCTATAGGCTACACTTTTGAAACTCGTCACATGATAATTTCATGAGTCAGCTCTTTTCATTCACCACATATAAAGGAGTGATTTGCACAAATTGTCTAACAGTTTACCTGGCCTATTCATAAAAACCTGAAAAGACATCAGTGCCTCCAATATTGTGTGCCATCCATCACTCTCTATAGTCTATATGCACATTAATGAGCTCTCTAAAGCAAACTCTCTGGTAAACTGTAGAAGCAGTTTCAATGGGAAAACATAATTTACGCCACTAGCTCTGTTGTGTAATGGATGAAAACCAGAACTTGTTTTCTTTGAGGCTTTAAATTAGAGACACAAAGTTAACTCAGCAGCAAACCTCAGCAGTATTACCTTCAAAATTTATGTTACACATATTCAAACTGGGTTGAAGCAGAGTTCTTTCCTTAGCAACAAGGGAAACTTGGTTTCTATGGATATGTGCCCTTACAGGACAGAAGAGAGAGAGAAAGGGACACTGCTGTGTGGGCGATGCAAACGCGATCCCAGCTGGCTCTCATTAACTCACCAGCCAATCATTGCAGACCCATATACAGCGTAACGACAGGCACAAGAAGGCAACAAGGTAAGGCTTTCACTGTTGGTGAAACAGTGACACAAGAATCCTTGAAGGATTTTTACTATGACTGATGCTAAGTTCAACTTGCATTTTAATGGCTGAAAAGTACTTTTTTCTTTTCACAAAAAGAAAGTGATGCGGCTTTACTTTTTGCATTGTTGTTTTTCTTGTTTAAGCATCACCTGACACCCCCAACTCCACTTTTTCTCTGCTGGCATGTGAAAGATGCCACATCTTTCATGGGACTCACTACCCGAAGAAAACAAGTAAAGAAATTATGCTAGAAATTGGTTAAAAGGTTTCTCAGCAACCCAAACATCTTCACCATCTATGAAAATAGTAATTGCAGAACTTAAAGGAAATACTAAATTTTTATTGACTCATGATCCATCGTTATGGAGTTATGTTATAAATAAAGCACCTCACATATCACGCTTCCAGTTACAAAAATTTAGTATTATTTACTACCAGTAAGAACAGCCTCAAAACAAGCAAAATCTCATGGCTATTTATAACTGTTTTAATTTTTGTTAAATTGGTGGCTAATTCATATGAATTTATATGATTAAATTTTTATGTTTCCATATGATCTGCACATGTCCCAGTGATGGTTATGTTTAGAGGTGGACCTTCATTTTTATATGATTCAATCATATAAATTCATTTTCAATCATCACAGTGTAAAATAGTTACATTTTCCTATGAGATCAGGTTGCTCAAAACCTTACATTGGCTTTTGTTATGGGTATTCTATTATGTTCTGAATTCAAAATAACAGAAAATCGCTTTATGATGTGTTTATAATTAAATTTGCATATTAAAGTTCTTCAAATAATATATCATGTTATATTACCATACAAACATGGTCAACTGAAACATTCCCCATTCTGTGTGTCTACACTTATCATTTAGTTGGCAAGCTAACAGCCTATTAGCTAAGTCTATCTGGTAAAGAAAGCTGTGTTGAAAATGAACTGAAAAGGCTGTTTTTCATGTTCCAAAAGTGTAAAAATCTAATTTGAAAATGCCTTTTTACATCTTATCTTTACTGTTGCTATGCAACAAACTCTAGGTAACAAAAATCATTTTGTCGAACAGGCTATTAAACCGCACAAATGGTCAAGAGAACCGAAGAACGGATGAACTGGCTGACAGGTCACTCACATGACATATAACTGACAACTCCATCTCAATCTCACATACAGTCTGGACTGGACTTCATTTTAATGACTTCTTTCCACTCAGACTGGCTTGGTCCAGTTTTTTATCCGAAGAATGAGCCAGATGATATGTTAGGATGTCACTGCACCACGGATTTATGATATGGCACAGCTATTAGTCGTATTGTGTGTACGTGCACATGACCATATCTTTGTCCCTTGAGATGATGTCCACACCCACTCCCTGACCCATACTGACCTTTTAATCAATTTAGCCCCATTTCCTGATGCCAGCGGCCCCAGGTGATTGAGTTATTATACAGAGTGCTGGTTAGAGTGTATTAGACAGGCTAAAAAAGCAACAAAAGAGAGCTAGAGACAGCTAGAGAATGAGAAATGACATTTAAATCAGTTCTTTTTTTCTATTTTTTTTTTTTTTTTTGTGTGTGTGGTATGGCATTGTTGACATTTCATTAATTGCTATCCACACCGATGTGTGCAACCTAAAAATACATGACATTAAAATATGCGCGACTTTCTCTCCACATCCCCCCACCACAACCCATCAGTCTTCACCCATATCAGAAGCATAATTCTGAGTCTGTTTCACTGTGAACTAGTAAGCTTTATTAAAACCACAGGTGATGGAAGTAACATGTAGATTTAATAGCTGCAATTTTCTACAAGCGTTTGTTTAAATGTCTAACGATACCCTTGAGTATTCTCATGCAAACAGACACACAGGGGGCTATTAAAACACTCATGTATGTGCTGTCAAGTAGAAACGGGATGAAAAGAACACTGGTGTCAGGAATCTTTGCTGCAATGCTAGTGTATAGGGAGGGATAATCTGATCCGGTCCTCAGTAAGCGTTTCTTATATGGACTGTACTCCTCAGCAGAAGCACCAGCAGAGCCTTGTTCCAAGGCTCATGGGCACTTTTTTTTTTCTCTTGAAATGCAACCTGAGGCTTATATGCCTAAATTTTGCTATGTTAGTCTATAGTCACCTTTATTTTTCCAAACCTGTATTCTTTATTCTTAAAAAAGGTTTTTGGGGGAACCTTTTTTGGTTGCACAGAGAATCTTTTAGTTCTTCAAAGAACATTTGTCCACTATAAAGAACCTTTTGTGGTATGAAGACTTTCCATGATTGCTAATAATAAATCATAAAAACATAAAAGAATAAGAAAAAAAATAGGAATTCCTATTTATTATTTCATATTTCCATGTTGTTGTTTTGTACCTGATTGACTTCCATTGTATGCACAAAAACAGTTCTTCAAAATATTATTTTGTGTTTTGCACAAGGAATAGTCACAAATGTTTGAAACAATGTGAGGACCAGTAAATTATCTTTAGTTTTTACTTTTAGTGAACTAATCCTTTATCAATTAGATTTTTACCTTGTGTAGTTGGTTTGATATTAGCCTGTTTCAGCTTAATTCCCTTTACTTGTTTCTAACAGCTTGTGCTTTGGGGAATGAGAGCCTACACGATGGATTTACGTGCCTTTTGCATTCTGGATTTGGTTCTTTCAGGCCATTACATGTTATGATGTGTGACTCTAATGGGGTTAGTTTCTATTGGGAAGGAGAAACTTAGAGCAGTCATTTCCCATGAGATTCTTCTTGTACACACGCACACTGATGAGAGAGAAAGAGAGACATCTGCTCACAAATTTCCCGCATTTCATGTGCATTAAAAGCACAGATATTCTCTAAATAAATCTCACAAAAATTTGTTCAAACCTCCCTGGTGTGCATTAATGTTCCCTGTACTGTTGAAAAGCTGTTTATTATGTGTATTTTTACACAAATGCGAATGAAAATACTGTATGTAGATTTAACTGGCTTCAGAAGCATTGGAATAAATCTCTCTGTCCCTCCTGATTGGAGAGAGGTTTTCATACAATGACTGATGATTAAGTCAGCTGTCAGACACAGACTGCCAAGCCTGAGAAAAAGGAAATAAAGTATTTTTTCTTTTCCATTGTGACAACTGGCTAAATATGACACAAATGTACATTTGCCAATTTAGCTGAGTGGTCCTATGATAGTTAAAAGCTTCATACTGAAAGAAACTGAGGCTTATATCACTACACTTGTAAAGCACTCTTTACATGAACAAATACTTTGGAAAAATACACAGACTCACACAAATATATTTTTCACATAAACAGGGCTCAAGTCCATGTTGGTATGTTAAATTTTCATAGATGTAACATCTAATTTTGTCAATTAAGTACAATGTAAAAAGTGTAGTATTTTAACCTGATTGGACCCTTAAAATTACCTTAGTTGTATGACACCTTTGTAGTCAAGTTTATTTGACTCAAATTTAGTAGTAATTTAGTAGTTTAAAAGTAAGTTTAGATAGTATGATATGAACAATATTGTTTTTTTTAATGACAAAATGTGTTTTACAGTGGGTCCTCCTAGATCACAGTGTTACAAAGCTGTTTTGATCATGTTTTAGTATGGATATAACAAGTCAAGAAGCTGAGTCAGCTTAAACTTAAGATTTCAACAGGACCTTCATCTTCATCAAGGGACAAAAGCGAAGGAGCACCAGTTGGGCTCGTGCCACTTCTAAAATTCATAGAGCCATAGAGTCTGGCTTGGTGCTTGGAGTAAGCAAATGCTTGTCTCCTGATCATCTCCCCTTTATACATGGAAATCATCAACAGGGTTGACAGTACCACACCACCGAGTGTGAGGAGACACAGCCCTGCAATCACACATCTGTCCAGGTGAGCGCCCACCTGGGCGTTCTCCCTCTCCAACCGCTCCATCTCCCGGGCAGAAACGGTATCGGGATTCACTTTGACGTCACGTGGGACTGTGTAAGAGATGACAACCAAGGAGATCCCAGTAACTAAAAATGTAACGGCACCTATAAATCCATAATCCACAGACTTTTCTGATGAATCCACTATGAAATCATCAACTGACAGCAGGGAGCATTCTGGGGCGCCTTCTTGGAGATCTTTGGATGAATTCCAACTGAAATTGTCATAGTTGGTCTCCTCTGCTAACAACTGATTGTCTTTATGGTCAGTAAAGTCAGGCACACCAGGAAAAGCTGTTTCAAACTGCTCATCGTAACATACCTCAACTTCTTCATCAAATCCCCATTCATTGTGTTTGCAGAGTCGTCCAATTGGCAGAGGCGCTGTCCATGGTTCTGAAAGCTTGTTCACCTCATTAACATTCTCCTCTAGATACGCCTGGCAGCACTCTTCATTGGAAAGGGCCCTTTCATCTGCACACACTGAGTGATGAATTTGTTGGTGTTTTAGGGACCAGTCAAGGTGATCAGTTTGGACAGCGTCTTGACCACAAAAGAGGACTTTAAGATCAGCCATTTCAACTTCTATTCATTTGTACATCTCATAGCATGTTGGCTATAGCATCCCTGCGGTATGAAGATGAAGACAACAATTTATATCAGGCAATAAAACATTTCATTTCAAATACAACAGAAAATAGAATAGAAAATATTTTGAGGGAAGAGAACATAATTGAATGTATGGTTTAGTGTAATTTGTCAAAATGTTGATGGCAAAACTGAAATCTACAGAAATAGCAGGTTTTTTAACATCCATGAAAGAGAGAGAGAGAGAAATGTAATGCCTGACTAGATGGGAAGGGGTTGCAATACATTTCAGTGGAATTATATTGGACCACAAAGATGAGACAATGTATAGGTTATATTTAGCACAACTGATAATTGTAAAAGTAATTAACACACACTGTCACGTTTTAAGCATAACTTTAAGCATAACTCAACCTGGTAACTACAGCACGTTATTTCAAGATTTCTAATTGTCTATCCTTCAAGTCTTATCGCAAAGTCGATCATCGATTTTCACAATTAAAGTAACAAAAATATTTTCAGTTAAATATCGAGTACTTATTTTTGATGTTTATAAATAGTATTTAGGTTCATTAATCTTTTTAACCACCGAAATAATTCTAAAAGTGCGTTTTATGCAATCAGCAATACTTGTAATATTTCATCTGAAGAGCTAAACGAAGCGTGAACAACAGCAACGAACAGAATAATAAAGCGTTTCCTAGTATTCGGGGTCAAAAAAAGTAGTCAGCATGACAAGCACTCCGAAAAGATGTTGCCTGTCTTAGGTCTTATATGTTATTTGTCATCATAAAATCATAAAAAATAAAGGTATCGCCCACCTTCTTTAAACAGCGTCTCGCTGGCATTCCTGTAGGGCTCGCGCTCCGTTAATTAAGGGAAGCTCGTTCCTGTTCCGCCCGCGCGCCGCGCTCAGGTCGCCTCAATGCTCCGTCAGCCTCTATGACAAGCTGCATAGACGAGAAGAGGAGAGGAGATGAGGGGAGGGGATGCCAGGGGGAAGGGAGGGAGGTTTACTAGTGTCGTGCGGGGAAAATGAAGTCAAACACTTTCATGCTGTTCTCCTCGTGAGATTTATGTCTATGACGCACCCTATACAGAATTGCATGCCCAAGCTGTGTCCCAAATTAATTATCCTAGAAATTAACATCATTACAACATTCTTGAAAATACAATTTAGAAAACATCCGAAGACGCCTATCCACTAAAATCTATCTTTGATTGCTTTTTCACAATACAATGTCACAATACACCATGGAAAATGTTATACTGAATAATTTTGTTTTGTTTTTGAAAGTCGGTTTCTGTATAGACACAAGCCTTAATGTCTTAGCTTCAAAAGAGTTGTTTCTATGTTCATATAATCAGAAATGCTATTGCCAGGGTTGGGCAATAAACACCTAACATATAATTGTAAATATGTGTATATTTACTCCCATAGGGGAGATCAGGACTACTTGTCACAGGGTCTTTATTTTGAGTTTTATATATTTATTTTGAATGCAATATATGTATATGTTTATGTAAGACCAGACCTAGTAGTCACACTTTTATACTGAATCTTTTTTGCATGTTTTATTTTTGAAACACAGTGTCTGACACAAACCTTAAAGTCTTGGCTTCAAAAACACTGTTCTTATTGTTATTACCAAGTGAAAAATATACAGTTCTTTAACACATATTAACCCATATAGTGGGGTAAGTTGTCACAATATAACCTGCTTATTATACAAACATATTACTATCAAACCCAGATCAGACTACATGTCACAGGGAAGTTTTCATAAGGTCTATATCTTAAGATATTGATATGCAATATATGTATAAGGCAGACCACTATTGAAGCTTAGCTAACCATAAATTTTTATAGCCTAGTTTTTTTTTTTTTTTTTGACTCACTTTCTGTACACACACAAACCTGACTTCAAAAAGCTGTTTCTAATATTGTTGCCCGGAAGTTCATTTAAACCACTTTGACCTATAGTGGGGCATGTTGTCACACTATATGGGGTGAGTTGTCACAATGTAACCAGCTCATAACAGATTTTTTAATTTAAACATTACAACTACACTGAAAAAAAATATGACATTTAAATGGTTTTCAAAAACATTATTTGACAACAAAACTATTTTTCATGGGTTAACTCAGTAATAGAAATAGCTCTTTAAGGTTACAACTGCAGGTTACTACTTTTTACAGCATATTACAAAACACAAAGCAATTCATGGAGAAAAAAAATGGAACATACAAAAGTAGAAAAAAAACGTTTGGTCAATAAACATTATTCAATAAAATAAATTCTATAAATTAGTGTATTTAACAATAGCCCTAATTTGATATTTACATTAAAATTAAAATACTCCTATCTTTTATATGCATGCCTATAAATTTAATAAATATATTTATTCCTATATATTATGACAGTTCAGCAGAATGACAACAGTTAAATTGTCATAAATCATGTAATTTTTTCTGAACAAGCACGTGAATTAACGTTCCATGAGACGGCCCTCTTGCAGTTCACTGGCATGGTGCCAGATAGCATAGTGTATGTTTAGGAGGCCATAGGTCATAATTAGAGTGTGCCTCACTGATTTCTCTGTAAACGCTCAATGTGTACTCATGCATCATTCTGCTAGTGCACTGAATTAAAGACTGGTGACATCAGCTGGTTAAAACACATGAATGACATTGCTATGCTCCAGAGGCTGGAACATTACTAGAGCGTAAACTAGGAAATTGACATTTATGAGAATTTGCCCCATGTGTGTTCAGATCTTACGGTCTCTCTCTACCAGGGGCTACACATTGCATTATGGTGACTTGAGAAATGAGCTGCAAGCACACATAGAGGTCTCCATAGATGACAGCTGAGATGGCCTCTATTAAAAATCAACCTTGGGAGCTGCAATGCTCACAGTTTATTTGAGAAACGCAAACAACATAGAACATTTCTAACAGTGCTTTCTCTCATTTTTTTTGGCATAATGTGCATATTGCAAAAAGTGCTTGTTTTACATTTCTTACATGATAACACGAACGCCCTGAGACAAAAAACTAAATTAACTACCTTAAAACTACCTTAAAAATAATCAGAGAAATTTAGCATTACATCACTTGCTCCCCAGTGGATCCTATGCAGTGAATGGGTGCCGACAGAATTTGAGTCCAAACAGAAGAATTATGGATTCATATTGAATAGAAGCAACAGTTGGGAATTAAAAAACATGTCTTAATGATGGATTTGTGTATTACAAACACACAGTTTTTCACTTCTGAAGAAATGTATTAATGGACTGGAGTAGAACTCTCATTCTGACGGCACCCATTCACTGCAGATGATCCTTTGGTGAGCAAATTATGTAATGCTACTGTAAACCAAATCTGTTCCAGTGAATAGACTTACTCATCTACATCTTGAATGGTGTTAGGTTGAGTACATTTTAATTTTGGGGTGAACTATTCCTGACTTGGTATATGTAACACAACAAGGGTCACAATCTAACCAGTCACTTTGAGAAATATCCTGACATTACAAGAAAATCAGTGAACATTAACAACAAAATCAACAAGGGTGTAAATAAAACTGGCAAACAATGCAACCATATTAATTATTAATGTCCCAGTGCATACTGGGAAGATGGCCAATGGGGCTGAATAACAACAATTTGTTTTAGCATGAATTTTGATTGTTCATAATAGAAAAGCAGCATCGAGATGCATTAATTGTGTTGCCATCTTAGAAAACGTTTTTGGGTTATTTTTCACATAATTTTTTGGATCTAAGAATAATAATTTTACAGAACATTGACAAAAACGTTTGCCATCTGCGCACAGTATGAAATGTGGGATTGTCTTTCAGAATATGAAATTCATCATATGCTTGACACTTTTCAACCAGACAGAGAATTTTATATCCAGAAACTACTGTCAGTTACACCCTATTTGAGAGCATAAACTTAAAGATTGTTTGGGAGTTGAAAGAGTAAGATGTGACACCTTATTTCCCACTGCGTTATGTGTTTTGTTTATCTGCTGGCATGTCTGCTGATGGATGTTTTCTGTAATAGGAACTGTAAGAGCACAGATAAGAATAGCTATGGAGGAGCCAGCATAAGACTTTTAAGACTCCAGCCCTTCTTTTCAGAAAGGACACACACAAAAAAAGTGACCTTTAGTCTCTGGAAAGTTTTGACGTAACCAGATTCATTCTCTCTGTATGTGTTTCTCACTATGGGGAGATACAAACTGCAGGTTTTCAGAAATATATGCCCATATTAATATGCCCTGAATTTTCTTCTTTCTGGGAAATATTTGGTGTAATGAGTTATGACACATTTAAGACTGGTTAGGCACATTCAGTATAACATAAATAACCATGCAATGAATAACTTGAAGTAGAGTACAAATATTCAGCAAAATTATATATACATTTTTGATGTTTGTTAGTGTGCAGGGTTTTACTAACAAATACATACACATTATAGTTTGTAAAATACATGGTTTTACAGACTATAATCTATTCAAGCTATACATTTGTTCATTGTGTGCATTCCCAGTTTAATAATATCAGTTTTAGTAGATGACCAATAAGATAGGCTATGAATCATCAAATGCATTTTTTGTTGCTCTAGCTTGGGCAAAGGTTTTATTATGAGTCTGCATAAAAGTGTTTTTTTTTTTTTTTTTTTTTTTTTTTTTTACAAGCTCACAGGGCTTACCATACAGACCGTACAGCCACTGGGTCTCTGTTTTAGCCTTCACTTATTTCAGCTGGAAATGGCCCTTAAAAGAGCCTTTAAAGGGGGGGTGAAATGCTCGTTTTCACTCAATATCCTGTTAATCTTGAGTACCTATAGAGTAGTACTGCATCCTTCATAACTCCAAAAAGTCTTTAGTTTTATTATATTCATAAGAGAAAGATAGTCTGTACCGATTTTTCCAGGAAAAACACGAGCCGCTGTAGGCGTGACGTGTGGGCGGAGCTAAACAATCACGAGCGCGAGTAGGCTTTTGCGTTGAGAGCGTTTGGAAGCTGTGACAGCTGTGAAGGCTGAAACTGAACGAGAGCAGCAGCAGCAACGACTCGCTCAGAGTGGGGCTCGAACCCGGGTCTCCGGCAGGGGAGGCGGAAGCACTAACAAGGAGGCAGAGATATTTTAAGCAGTTTTACTCACCGCATGCGGTTCCAACACACGACCGTGACCCTTTTTCGCTGCGACTGCATTATCCTTAAGAAATAAACAATGTGCAAATCCGTCGTCAAACTGGGCCTTGTTTGTAAAACAAGCATCTTCGAAATGCAGGGAACAAACAAAAACAGTTGCACAACTCCGTTGATGCTCTGTAAAAATAAACTCCATCCCCTGTCCCTTAATGCTGTTTTTTTTTTGGTAATCTGTGCAGGGTTGTCTTGCCCTGGCAACCAAAAACACACTCCTTTTGTGACATTTCGCGACGCTCTCGCTCTGATCAGTGAATGTCTGTGCTCTCTCAGTGCTCTGCTATACGGGAGCGCGCGCTCTTCCGGCAGAAGTGCCTTAGGAGCCATATAAGGAAATTCCGCTCCATCTAACATCACACAGAGCCATACTCGAAAAAAACTTTCCGAAACTTGTGACAAACCGGAAGGAGTATTTTTGTTCCAAAAATACTCCTTCAAACGTACAACTTAATTTTTGAAACTTTGTCCATGTTTAGCATGGGAATCCAACTCTTTAACAGTGTAAAAAACTCAGTATGCATGAAATAGCATTTCACCCCCCCCCCCCCCCCCCCTTTAAATCCAAAACCCACTTTATACACTTGGGCCTGTTTTACAACCCAGCCAACAGCTGCTGAATTACAGGAACAGTAACATAGTCAGCTATGGATGTGAAAGCAACAATGTAATGAGAATATTAATTTGGAACAAGTGCTCTCCGTTCTAATGATAATGAGATTTGATGTTATTTTGTACTACAGCAAGATGATTATTATTATTATTATTTTGTCATTTATTTATATATTTTTTTAAACAAAATGGATTAATTTTTGGGCTGGAGCTTTAACATTACATCAACAGTAATCTAAAAATTAGATCATCAATTTTAGATCATCTGTGGGAAGGGAAGGAAACAAAGAACGGAAAATATGCTCAGCAAAAAATAAAAAATAAAATAGACCTAATGTCGGCAAATAAGGAATAAATAAAAATGCAAGAACTATGTTAAGCTATCAGTATTTTCTAAATGAATACATTTAAATATAAACATGCTGAGCAAAATAAAAAAATCTAAAATAAAAAAATCCTATAATTTATTTTTCTAAACTGCAGTTTTATCATGTTGGAGATTAGATATGCATAACAGGGACATGACAGAAATTGAAATATCTTCTCTAATCAAAGTATTTAAAAAAAAAAAAAATTAATGACAATGATGATATGGATGTATAAAGTTTGAAGTAAAAGCATGTACAATGCATCTCAGTCTGGGCAGTTCCTTTCTTTGACACAAGGTGGAAGCAAAGCACAAAAGTGGAGTGAATTTCCATGTGAATTATACTGCTTTGCCAGACACTAAATATTATTTGCATTTTAAATAGTCTTCATTTCACACATTCTACGAGAAGCACATCGTTTCAAACCACCTAGCATGTCAGTCGATGATGGTAAAGATCATTTTAAAAGATTCTATTTAAAATATCTAAGAATATGGATCAATGACATTGTCCCAG